>NW_026623627.1:605015-679187 GCF_030028575.1 Malurus melanocephalus
AAAAAAAAAAAAAAAAAAAAAAAACCAATTCTAGTCAAATCAGATCAGAAAAAAACGTAAAGAGCTGGGCTACACTTTTCTGTCTGCTGCCTCCTGCAGTACATGGCAAAGCGGTGTGTAGCAGTGATGAAGACCTTGTTTGGCTTCCTGTGTTTTCTACCACCTGTTGTACCTTGAAGTGACTGGCCAAAGAGTTTCCCTTCCTGAGTGTATGTGCTGTTGCTCTTGTTGTCAATTCACAAAAAAAACCCCACAACAAACTTGACAAAAAAAAGAAAAAAAAACAAAAAAAAAAAGTAGATAGTTCAGTTGAAGCTCCTCCCTTGGTATGAATCATTTCCAGTAGTAAAGCTTCTGCAGGGTAAATGCTGCTCTCAAGCACTCACTAATGACTGTTCCATGACTGTACTTTGAAGCAAAACAATTTGAGTTGATTTCATGAGCATTAATCTGAATTTAATTGTAAAGTTCATGTGTCAGGCCTTCCTGTGCGCTGTCCCCTGTAGATATGAGTATCTAGCTACAGAAAATACAAGTGTAATATACTTTCAGTTTTGAATAGGAAGAAGAGTTTTWAAAAAAACACCCGCAAAACGTTATCTTCTATCCAACTTTCCTAAAGATGATTTTTTTTCCCTTCAGTTAGAATCTCAGTAAACGTGGCACACAGATTGGTGGAGACAAGAAGCTCCACCAGCCTGACSCAGTGTTACTACTTTGGTTTGTGAAATTTTGCGTAACAGCTTTCTGATAACTGTGGGATACTCCTTTGGGTTTAGTGGCACCTTATCTTCCATTATCTGTTGCCTCTATCTCTTCAAAAGAAATCCAGTTTGTCACTAGAAGAAACRTTCATAATGACTGCCTTAATCATCACTCCCTCTCAAAAATGAGGAATGTGCCAATTTAAAATAAAGGTAAATGTTGAGCTGAAGCCGTGGGAACCAGTGGAAATGCCCCAAGGGTTCTGTTTTCAATTTGCCACCACAATTATATTTCCACCATGAATTTTCTTTTCAGTTTCTTTTGATTTTTGTTTCTTTTCCATTTTCATCTTGCTCTTTCGTTTCCTCTTCMSTTTCCTCTTCCCTTTCCTCTTCTTTTCTTTTCATAGCACTAGTAGTATGACCTTTATCTTTAAAACTATCAAAACAGCAAAATCTGCAGCTCATCATAACAAAGATGATGTTTTGAATTACACAAGAACAGATGTTTCATACAGGAACAGTTTGGAAAACCTCTAGTTCCTGGCTTACCAATGATGTGTTATGTTGGTGGATTATAAAAAACACTTTATTTTTTTTTTAACTGGAGCAATGAAAAACATCGTCTGCTTTCTGAGTCACAACAAAAATGAAAGAAGTACCCAYACCTAATTAGAGGTAGGAAGTACTGATCTAATGCAGTTAAACTCCGGATAAGAAGCTAATTATTTATAAGTTACTTTTTCTTCCCTAAAACCGTAACACTCTGTGCTGGAGTTATAATCACAGTAGTTTACCTGCCATTACCAATTTCTGCAATTTTGTCTTYCTTAGAGAAGTAGAAATACAAATCATTAATGAATCTCCAGTGCTCTCTAAATTGTATAATTGCATGGTAATGAACTCAGTACCTAAACAGATGATAGAGTGGCTGTTTCTTTTCACTCCAGGGGCCAAGGCCCTGAATATTAAGGCTTTGCTGGCAATCAGCAGAGCCAGCATCACGGTGCCTTCAAGCYGAGTCTTTCTCATCAGTAGGAATACAGGAGTCAAATAGGAAGGAAGAACTTCGGAAAAAATGGGTCGGGGAAACAAAAAGCTCAAGTAGAGGTTTTAGGAGAAGCAGAGTTTTACAGTGTTATGTGCAAAAGAAAGGAACTAGGAAATAAAAAGCAAAGGATTCTGCTAGAAACTGGTAATGGAGAAGAGGAATGAAAGAGGCAAGGGAGCTTTGTGATTTCAGCGTCTGTGTCTTCAGCACCTGGGGCTCTCTGAATCACTAGCAAGGCTGATTTGAAGCAAACTTCAAGGAACTTGAATGTAAAATTGGATGCTGCTTCTGTGTCAAAATTTTGAGTCCAGGAGGGCTTTGTTTGTTATTATTCATTTTCAGTTTCAGTGGCTGCATTTAATGTGTATGTCTTGTTCTCAGTTTCTGAATTAAAAAAAAGAAAAACCTGTGAAAATGGTTTAAAGGTAAAATGAACAGTTTCCTGCTGTAAGTCAGATGAGTTGCCCAAGTATTGCAGTGAGAAGCTGCCCAAAGAGAGGGCAGAGGTTTTAAGTGGGTAATTGAGAAAGGGCTTGCTGTGCTGACTGATTGATTTTGTACTACTTTTAGCTGTTAATACTGTCTTCTTTTAAAAGGCAAAAAATCTATAACCTGAAAAGAAGTAACTTGTGTGGCAGTGGAGTCAGTTGTGTTCATGCTGGACTTTAAAGTTACATCAAATTACTGAAAATTCACAAGACAGCATGCTTTTTGTGAAGCATTATCAGCATTCAAAATCAGAATGATTTAGAAGCATGAAAATTACACAGTTTGATTAATTTCTTTTAAAACAAGTTTTGCCCAAGGAATTTCAGCTTAGTAAGGACAGAGACAGAAAGGAGATTTTGTAAGATGGGAGTGTATTATTAAGGGAAGCCAAATCCACCGGATTGGCTTCAAGGCTAAAGGGATTTCACCTTTGTAATCTGGTAGATGCAAGGTTGCTGTAGTTCCTGGTTTCACAGCACGGGATGACATGCTGAGCACGGATTCCAAAGATGCAAATGCTCAGAGAGCACCCTCTCAGCAGCCTTGCCAAGCAGAGGAGGAGGAGGGCAGCACTTTTAGCAGCATCTGTGTGCACAAACAGCAGCTCACAGATGTGGTGCAGCACACAGAGCTCCATCCTCGATGCATACATCCCCACCAAAAACAGGACTACAACTGAGGAGGTGCCCTGGACTGTGGTGATCAGAGCTTGACCAGCCAAGCTGACTGACCGACAGCTTGCTTACATGGGGCTGGTCACTTTTCACACCTTTCTCATGTGCATCCTGATAGACATGAATTCTCTTTCCTTCCCTCTCAGTTACCCCTGCTTTTTCCCTTGCATTGCTCCCAGTTTTGCTAAGTCCATACTCAAATTTCCAAGGCTACCTCAGTAGTTTGGACCTCACACAGAGTTACTGATACTGTTTCCTAGACAGTGCTGACCCTGTGAGGTTATTCTCACCCAAGGGTCCCTGGTACTCCACTTTCAGGGCTCTGTGATGTTTGGCCATTGCTCATAGCTTCTATAACTACCTGTGAATTCCAGCAATCCTTCTGGGCATGCTCTGTAGCAATTTTTTCTGCTTCTGCCTTCATCTTTTATGTCCAGTAACTTCTTCTGTTGCATCCTGTGGTTTCTCATGTTCCCCTCTTTTAGCTAAGCCCCAGGCTTGTACCTGCTTCTCCGTGCATCCTTTGGCAGCAGTGTGATACTGAGCACATTAGCGATGAGACAGGGATGTGCTTAGCTCACAGGACCTGAGTTATTAAAGGGTTAAGTGGTGGGAAAAGTTGCACCATGGCTAAACAATCCAAGATCGGCTGCAGGCAGCCTCAGAAGCCTCAGTTCCTTGCTTGGTTTTGCTCCTGTTTTAGCCTGAGTTAGCTTGCTTGGATTAGCCACCCCGAGTTGTTTTATTTCCTAAGGACAGGAATRCATTGCCTTTGTCTGAAAGGGGAAGGCAGCAGACTTGAGGGAGGATCTTGTTGGTCTTAGAATTTTCTATGTCTGCTTTTCAGTTTTCTCATCTACAAGGACATCTGGGACAATGAATTTTTTTGACAGGTGATTAAATATCATTAGCTATTGTTACTGTTAATTAAAACCATTTGTAAATGAAGAAAAGCAAGCTTAGTTCCCCTGTGGGTATATTTTCYATGACAGTTTTGCAAGACAGTATTTTTTTAATGATCTTTATGCAGATAAGGTGAAATCTATGAGGACAGTGTCTTCATCGAGTCAAAATCTGTTCCTTGGTATTTTATTAGAACATGCTTTGCTGCAGGCTTTATTCTTCTTGTGGAGAATTACACATCTCTCTTGCTTCAAAACTTAGTTCAGCATCTTGTATCCTACAGCAGGCTTCCATCACCATTTATTAATAATTTCCCCCGCTATCATTTTAATTTCAAGGTTGTCTGGGAGAAGGCTGCTGGCTGCCTGCTCTGCTTTCTGAGGTGTTCCTAGGATTGGATGGGGACTGTGGTTTATCCCTGGCATCAGGGAGAGAAGAGTGCAGACAATTTTCCATGCCTTCCCTRTAGGAGCCAAATGGGTCAGCTGTGTTGTCCTGGTGTCAGAGCAGAGCATTCCAGTGTAACTGCACTCTTGGCTTTAGTTACACTTCACACAGCTCAGGAAGCCAATTCTGGCCAGCAAAGAGACCTTGGTACATCATGCAGGAAAAAAAAATAGCATAGGTTTGGTTTTAGAGATCCCAGTTTTCCTGTACTTAGAAATACTCATTGCTTTTATATGTCCCAGTCCTTGGCTGCAAAATGGAAGTTCATCCTCTCTCCATTATTGCCSTTCTCCTGCTGTAGTCTGTGTTCCTTTTTCATGTAACGCTGGGTCAAGGCTTTTGCTTCAGTCCAGTAGTCCTGGTCATTAATTGAAACTCACATGTGCTGCCTTCTTCCTATCCCCTCATTTCCTCTTCTTTCTTCTCCAAAGGGACATTTTCAGAATATGCAAAATTCCTTCTCYTTCTGTGCCACTTGCCATGCTTTAGCAAAACAAGAGGCATGTGAGACTCTAAATATGATTAGAGAAAGTTTGGCTAAAAATTCACTGTGGTTTGTTTGGGCTTTTTTTAGTAACTTCTTTTGAAGCATGGGCAGGGAATTAACCCAAAGTCTGCCCTCYTTCCTCCCAGTACAAGGGGATACTAAACCCAAAAATGAATGTTTGGCTTAGCATAGCTGTTAAATCTCCTCCTCCAGGCTGCTRCAGTGAAGTTTCACATGCAATGGCTGCTTTCATTACATGCACAATAGTGCACATATATGTTAACACACACTGTAACACTTCCACGGCCATTTGGGAGCACATCTAAAGTTCATTTTGATGACAGAGAAGGTATTGTAATGATGCAGCGATGGGTGATGCATCTCCCAGCACATTCAGTACAAAGCCAGCAGTGTGAATTTTTGCTGCCAAAACCTTTGCAAATCACCACCAGGCTTGATCTGAGCTACAGATGGGGGAGGATCAGGAGAAGTTGTCAAGATGTTTGTGGAAATTTTGAGGATTTTTAAATACTGGAAAATTGCAGTGGTTCAGTGCAGGAAGAATGTTCAAAGCAAATAGCAGTGGGTGTGGTAATTGTTGAAGGCTATTTATTACAACCAGACCTAAAGCCTGGGATTTTTTTTAGGCCGCTGTTCACCAGTAGTTGGGAAGGTCCAAATTCTCAGAGTCACCTATGAGGCACGAGTTTGAGCCTGCTTTCTGCTGTTGTCCCTCTGGCCTCACCACAGAGAGGAAAGAACCCAACCATTTGCTGTCCAACTATCACTTCAGACAGGAGGGAGATGCCTGGAGGAAGAGAGGAGAAGGAGGGGGCATGGACATGGTGCAGGAGTAAGCCTGCTCTGGGACACAGGTGGAAGATGTTTCTGGAGRGCTACACAGTTCTGCTCTACAGGAGACTGAGGATGACAGCTGGGAGGATGGCATGGAAAGACAATTACGTTTTTTTAAAAATCCCTTGTCACTCACTGGTTAGACCAAAGTGGGAGTCCTCTCATACCAGGCCTGTCATGGATGAGAGAAAGGTCCTGCTCAGGTATTGATCTTAGCACATCAGAAAGATTAGGGTACAGCTCAAGAGAAATGTTTGTGCTGTTAGGGGAATGTTTAGCTGTGAGTAACTTGTGTCACAGCTGAGGTTGTGAAGCTGGAAACCTGGCCAGTTTAGGAAAGGATGTGATGTTTTTGAGGATCATAAGTGAAACGTGAGTCAACAATCCCAGGCTATGTAGAAAAAAATGTCATGTTCCGGTGTATAAACAGGAGTAGATCCTGTAGGGCATGGGAAGCAACCCTTCCTGTTCCAGGCCTGAGCTGGTAATGGGTTGTTCAGTCCTGAGTGCCACATGTTGGAAGTGGAGCAGCTGGGTGGACAGGGATGGCAAGWTGTTTCAGAGCTGTGGAAAATGTGACCTTTGAGGGCAGCTGAAGAATTCAGAGCTTTTCAGATTCTGAGGGGAGATGTAAAGGGCCATTTTCAAAAACACAGGCTTCTGCAGCAAGAAATAACCTTCTCACTGTGTCTRTGATGGATGAGAGAGAAAATAGATGCTTAAATTGCAGTAAAGGAGACAGAGTAAACAAAGGAATAAGTGTAGGGATGGTGAGACACTGAAATCAATTGCACAGGAAGATCATGGAGTYTTTGCTAGTRAAGGCATTGGAGGTTCAGTTCAGGTAACACMGACCCACRTACTTTGGTTTTGAAGGTGTTCAAAARCTTTTCCTCATTTTCCTATGTCCTSTTCACACTTTTATTGTGCATGTRAATTGTACACTAGAGACATGGTTTGGTAMAGCAGTAGGTGACTGGAGCACAAGAAAACTAAGMATGTCAACTTTTAGTTAAAGTGTGAGGAGCRTAAAATCGAGACAGAGGACTGGTAATGTAAATTAAAATTTTTAAACAGAAAAGGAAATTAGTAGATATGTGTTAGTTGCTATTGTTATTTTCCTCAATGTGCTGCCTTTTTGGTCAGAAGGAAGTAATTGATGTGAATTTGAGGCAAAAGGCAGTACTAACCCTGTGAACACTGAGTTCAGCCTCCAGAAACTGGATCCTCAGGAGTGCTTTTTCCTGAGTGAGGAACAAAGAAGAAAGAAATGCTTGCTTCCTTTGCACAATAGCCTGTAGGGCCTTGCCTCCTTTGCCTTGAAGGACAGGAGCTGTCTGTATAGGAAGAACCTGGAGCTTGTKGAGAAAGCTACCTAGGAGAAAGAGGAAACCTGCAGGACAGCCAGCTGATGATTAAAAAGTAAAACAAAGGTGATGTTGTGTACTGTGATGGCCAAAAGGCAGGTACATGAGAAAGGATGCAAACTGCTACCTGTCCACGTAATTAACATAGTCTGAGAACATTACTTGATGYCTGGGGAGCAAGTGTGAATACCTGGAGGTCAGGAGTATGAATATCTTAGAATTGGTCAAAAAGTTGGTTCATTGAATGTGGTGATTTATTTATGTCAATAAAAAATTGGGATTGGGAAGGATACATGAGCTTGTTTCCTCTTCAGGTAAGCCGGATAGAAGCAAGTAATAGCAAAGTTAGTGACAAAAAAAATGCATTGAGTGGAAAAGTGCCAAGTATTTAAGTCAGTGGAAGAACAGAAAAGTAGAAAATAGATGTGCTATGAGATCATAATGATGCCACCGTGTAGAAACTACAGTCTAATATGCCTCTAAAACATATATGAGAGAGTACACAGAAAAGAGACTGTGACTACTCGTGGTATTTTTGTTTGGGTACTGTCAGCATTTGTATTTGGCTGGCTCTGGGGCTGATGCAAGGCCTGTTACTCTGATTGCTCAGTAACTCATTGGCAGTGAGGGTTTCAGTGTGAAAGCCCAACCTCATATMCATCAGAAGTGCAAGAGTTGGCTGACCCTGAGACAAGCTTCCCTCAACATCTATCAGTTGCTGTGAGTCCTGGAAAAAAGCAGATGACCACATGCTTTTCATGGGTTGGCAGTTTGAACACAGGATTTCACATCAATGCTGCTGGGATAGCAACACCCTGTCTGGAGCTTTATGACCTGCTGTCCTCAAGGATTTTGGTGTACAGCTGAACATCAGCTTTTCTGGGCTAGCTCTTCTTTCATGTAATGGTCTCCCTGCATTTTACATTTTACTCTCCTCTGTGGACAGTCAAGGAATACATCTGAAGAATTTGGTGCACGTTTGTCCTCATGCCTGAGGGCAATTCAGTTGGCTCATTCAGTCGCTCAACTCATTCCCATTTCAGCAKGGAATTTACCTTGGGCCCTTAGCAGTATGAGTAGTCTGTGTAAGGATTTGGTGTGATTAATTTTGAAAAGACCAATTGAAAATCTGCTAAACCAGCCTGGCAGTGGGTGAATGAAAGCAACTCCCAAGCACGTAGGGGTTTGTGTCTTGAAAAAAAAATTTAATCACAGACTGAAAAAAAAAAGATGTGCTGAGGCTTCAGCCCCAAACTGACCTTATTTCCCATCAGGGTTTTAACCATGTGAACAAAACCACCTATCCTCTCAGTCAAAAATTGTCACTCCAATCCAAGGCCCTTGATGGGAAAGTGTAGGAAAGCTGCTACAATTAGTGTGCAATCCCGTTAGCCTGTACCATTTTCCCCCTGTAGGCACTTGCTTGATTTGATTATAGCAGTAAAGATACAGTGCAGTTTGAAAAGACAGACCAGTCCTGGATTATCTGAGCTCAYGAAAGCTATCCCCTGTGGATCAGACACCTATTTGTATTGTTTCCTTAAGGCAAATAAGGCATCAGAAGTACCTTTATTGGCAGTGGTTGCTGTGTGCCGGGAACATGCCAAGATTAATATACACAACATTCCCCTCCCCGCCTCCTGCTTTCAAAAGTAACCAGCACAAAAGTATTTTTCAATTASTATCCAGTCAGAAACCTCATGTTGTCTGAAGTTGTTACTAAATAGACAGTGGTTATTAATGATGCACCAAGCTGTGTGCTTCAGTACAACTTTGGAAATGATACAGATGTGTTTATTTGCAGATGACTGGTTAATTTTGCATTGAATCACTAAGTAATCTGCAGAGAACATATGTACCGAGTAGCTTAGGTATAATTTATTCATTGTTTCTTTAATTATTCTGTTTGYCTTCATTCCATTTTGTCAGGTTTTCGGCTGCTGTTAGTAATAAAAGCAAACTGAAAACCCATGCAGCTGAAGATATAATTTCTTTAGCATATTTCAAATGGGCAGGGGATTCATTTTYTGTTGAAATGAATTGATTTACTGCAACTACTCTCTAATGTACTGCTATAGAATAAGTTAAAACCGCATAAAAATTTTAAGCACTCCTCTGAGGAAAGCACATTCAAGTCGTTTGCAGTATCCGTGTAGAGTTATCTCAATCTTTTTTTGGTTTCTGGAAGGAAGAGAAAATATCATTTCTGGAAATTCATTGTAATTTCAAACAATAAACTGAAACAGCATCAGTTAAAGCTAATGAAGAAAAGCAGCAGTGTCATTTGTCACCTCTGAGTTATAGATAATGAATTAAAATGTCTATGTGTSCCCATTTGCCATATATTGCAGACTGATGATAGTTAACGTCCTAGCTAAACCCATGAAAAAAACCCTCACCAAAATCCAAACTAGTTATACCAGCACAGGTGCAATTCCTTTTTGACCAAGTGCTATTTTGTGTGTTGTTACCTGTATGTTTTATTTCTCAATTTCTTCCCAAAGTATTTTTTTTTTTTAAGATAGCTATTTTGCACCATAAATTTAGAGACTTACACATTTTCAGGAATGTAAAGTTACTCTGAGACTGCTCCTTGGTCTAAYCTTTGTACAATATCATTTTAAAGGAGTTATTGTTTTCTGCTTGATGACTTTCCTATTGCAGGAAAGATTCTAGCAGAGATTGTGTAGTGTGTAAAATCAAAAGTAATTCTGATCTTAAAGTCATACAAACAAGCAGAGGCATCTTTTTTTTTTCTCACCAGATAAATCTTGTGGAGGTAGAAAACTAAATATTTGGGATACCCCTCATTAAAATTTTTATTTACAAAAAAGATGTGGATTTTTTCCCAAGAAAGTTTTCACTCTGTCTCTCCAAAAGTAAAATTGGTGCTGCTGTTTACTGCTCTAATTTGAACTGAATTTATTTTGTAGCTTCCCCTTGAACAACAGCGATCTGCATCCGTTCAACATTGAGGAGAATGGTGGAACTCCATATACCACAAAAATGGCTGCACGGCACCACCACCACCATCGGCATCACCACCACCACGCCAATTATGGTGCCCTTGCTCCCGACAGCAAGGACATTGTCGCTGCAGTTCCAAACCCAACCAGTAAGTCCACTGCAGTGAATRTCATTTCAGTAACTGTGATGCTTTCAGGTTTGTCTCCAGCAAGGAGGCAAAGGAAAGGAAAGAAAGAAAACTGCTTTTTCCTTTTCCTCCTTGATATTTGCTAACTTTGTGGCACATGAGACAAGATGTACAATTTCCTGATTTTGCTACAGGGCTGTGGGATTTGGTGTTAGATGGGTTTTCCATAGCTGAACAAACACCCATTTAGTCACAGATACTGACTCTAGCCCCTTGGCACAGGTTGTTTTTTCGTTGTTATTATTTGTTTGTATAGTTCCACAAAACTASGCTCATCTGCTATTGTCTCTTGCTGATCTGCCCAGCTGGCCTTCAGCCCTCATTGTTTGGATCTTGTTTTCATGTCTGGGCACTGGCAGCAGAAATTTTTTAGCACTGGACAAACAGCATCTTGTTTTTAATTTGGGTAATGGTAACAATTACAATTTTTACCTACCAAGACTGGAGTATGCTTGGTTCCTTAGTGGAAAGATTCTTGGCTTGTAGAAAGCAAAGAGGTGAGAAGCCTATCCATTCCTGATGCAACCTTGGGGAGTTTTGGTAGAAATCTCTGCTGCTGAACATGTACAGGCATTTTTAAGGGTATGTAGATTGGCCAAATATTTGTAGGTTTAAACAGGCACAGGAAGAGAAACTTTGGGTAGTCCTACTTGCTGCTCTCCAGATTTATGATCTTGGCACTCTGCAGTGTGTCAGATGCTGAAGCTGTGTAAAAATGTCAGATGATGGGCAAAACAAAATATKATCTATTATTTTCCTTGTCTCAAGGAAATGATGAATTCTTCCTTTGCCCAGTTTCTGCCCTCAAAACTGTAARTCACCCTGAGATAGCTATCCATTATGGAAACTTTCAACCTGGTCAATTGATCTGACAGTTTTCAAAGTCTTGAAACCAGGGTCTTGTAATGGACTGTCCTGGGTGAGCTTGAGTGTAGGCTGTCYCACCTCAGCATCAGGCACAGGCAGTTTGATCAGACTTTGTTTCAGAAGCTCAGCAACATTTTCTTTAATTTTCTTTCCCCAGGAGAGTAATATAGTTTTCATGAAAGAAGCTCAAGAAATAAAATTCAAGGCATTGCAGGCATTTAAGGAAGGAATCCYAAACAGCAGTATGACTTCCTTGCTGGGGAAAGCAGTGTATCTGCTCCCTTAGGAGTAAACTGCAGAAGATGTGCTGTTTTCCACTGCATTCCCATGCACCTTCGTGCTGGGAAGCACATGGGGCTGGCATGGAGTACCCGCCTGGCACAGGGCAGAAATCCTGCTGGATGCTCCAGTGCCACTGACAGGTATTGGCATCTCAGCCCTGGCACCATGCAGCAGGGAGTGCAGTGTCCTKTCATGGCATTGTGGGCAGCCCAGCTGGCACTGTAGCTGCTGGAAGCTCTACTGGAGCATCCCGGGGCCCTGTGTGCCGGCTGGGCATGGCGCTGGGGGAATGCTGGCACGGCTGTGCTGGGAGACTTGGGCCAGCTGTCAGCCTGGCWCATGGGGAGGCGGTGACCTTTCCGGGGGGTGTGCCAGCCTGTATTTTCCTTTCCCAAATTAGAGCTGAAACATGCCAGGAAATTCATTCAGAGCAGCGCTGCTGCCGAGTGTCCCGACCCAGAGGGCCTCGCTGGCCCTGCTTCCCCCTTCCCTCTCCTCTTCCCTGCTCCATCCTGCCCACAGCTCCATGGCAGGCTCCCGGTGCCCCTTCAGCCCCAGCAGTGCTGCTGGCCTCAGCTCCCCACAGGAGGTAAATAAAGAAACAGCGCAAACCACACGGCACGGGGTGTTCATTGCAGCGCTCCRTCACCCCTCAGGTCACACAGCTTTCCTGCTTCTCCTTATTGCAGAAATAATCTTAGAAAAGGCCTAGAGGAGCACAAGGCCAAACATCAGGAGCAGGTCTCTTTGTGCCCAGTGAGTGTTGTCTGTGAGATGAACCCGGGGCCCAGGAGGCTCCATGTCCTCTCCTCCAGACCTCGCCCGGCTGGTGGGRAGCTGAGGCCAGCAGCACTGCTGGGGSTGAAGGGGCACCGGGAGCCTGCCATGGAGCTGTGGGTGGGATGGAGCAGGGAAGAGGAGAGGGAAGGGGGAAGCAGGGCCAGCGCGGCCCTCTGGGTCGGGACACTCAGCAGCAGCGCTGCTCTGAATGAATTTCCTGGCATGCTTCACCTCTCTGGCCTGTCCGGCTGCTGCCATGCTCTGAAAGGGACTGCAGCAGCCCAGGCACACATGGCACCTGTTCCTGGAGACACAGTTACCTTTCTCCACTGCTTAAGTCTGGCCCACACTAACTATTTGCTTCAGAAGAGAATCAGTGCTGCTTCCTGCTGAATGCCAATTCCCAGTTGCTCTAAGGGAGTGGAAAGGGGTGGAACACCTCTGAGGGGACGCTATGGTGCAGCCCTGCTGACTGCTCCCAGCTGAGCTGTTTAGGCAGCTGTGCATGCCCTGTGCTGCATATCTTAATGCTGCCCCACTGCAACCCATCGCTGATCCTCTGGCACCTGCACATCTGGCTGGAGGTGCAAGGCTGATTTCCCTGGAGAAGCCAGTCCGTGGCTACATCAGGCACGTTAATGCTGTGAGAGCGGTGGTGGTACGGGTAGGACCACTTCCCTTAAAACAGAATCAGAATTACTCATTTGCAGCTCGGGGTGACAGGTCTAAGTGCCTTTTCAAGGCTGGTGCTCAGGGGACTTGGTTTGGCTTGTTTTTAATGTTTTCATTGAAATGCTGCTCAGGCTCTTTCAGCTGAGAAAACTCTTGTAGAGCCTGTGGGAAGGGTTCATGGTGCATGTACTGAAATAGTCCAGAGCATGCTGGCTGCCAGCCAGTTATGGGGACAGGGCATGTGTCACAGTGTGTGGGACAAGAAAACACCAGGCAGAGCAGTGGCRCTATCAGCAGTCTGCCTCAGGAACGTGAGGACATGGGGGACTGATGTCTGGCTCCAGGCTGTGTGGAAAGGCCACTGCTGGAAAAGTGTTTCTAGGAAGCAAGTGGTCACTAAACTGGGGACACTCTCAGGAAAGAGGGTGCTTGTGACCAAAATATCTCAAGTGGAAATGCCTGAAGAGCAACATGGTCTCATGGGGGGAATATGCTATCCTAGCAGAAACTTCCCCATAAGGCTGACAGAGGTGACACCAGCCCTTCAGTTCACCTACCTTGTGGTTTTCCAAGGGACCGCAGGTGTTTTGTGACTTGTTCCAGTTGCTGTGGACTGGACTCATCACTGGGCTCTGAGATGGTTTTAAATTCGTCTGAAGTGGAACATGGAGTACCCAGTGATATGTATACCCATCAGACTGAGAAAGGGAGAAAGCATCTGCCTTTCTTCCACTTAGATCTATTCTGAGAAATGCCTAAATTCCAGTGCAATTAGCAGCACATGGGCAGCAGAGAGGGAAACAACAGTATGCCCAGCCAAGGTTCCCTTTAAATACTGGTGCATGTTTCCCAGCAAACACACAGCCCAGAACTTTGTTACAGAAACAAACAGAAAACAAACCCGGGCCAGACCTGCCTGATTTTTCACATTCCAAGTAATTTGTCTGCTTCAATTACTGGAGGAAGTGAAATCCAGTGAAACAAATCTGACGTGTGTGCTTGTGAAGGCAGCTCAGCAGAAGATGTTTTCCTGCCTTCAGCCTGATTGTTGAACTCACGATGCTGCTCTTCACCTCCGAGCCAATGTACGCAGATCACATCTTGCTGTGCAGCACACCCTCCCCCAGTGTATTCCAGAGCCCCAATCCCAAGGACCACTGTACACAACAGCAGCTGGCCTTAGAGGGAAGAGGGGGTRAGCTGCTTGCAGAGCCCCATTGGCATGACAACGATGTGCATGGATTACCAGGTGCACATGAGCGCTTCACCGGCAGCAGCTGGGGCTGTCACCGGGAGCAGACGCCAACCCKTATGCAGTGCAGCTCACAGAATTTTTGTGACAGAAAATGAGGAGCGGGAAGAGGGGACCCAGGTTGTCTCTTGAACTCTGGGCTGAGCTTGCAGGTTATAACTTCAAAAAAAGGCATCCTTTATTCCTGGGCCGCTCGCTAGGAAAGACCTTGCGTAACCCTGAGCAGAGAGTGGTCCAACAYAGACTGAGTTTCAGGCTGAAAACAGCACTTTGAAAAACCACAGTGCTGCCAGATCCTTTCTTGGAATGACAGCCTGGGTTTGCCAAGACTTAATGCTGACTTAGGAAATTTATGTCTTTTGTAGGAATTCAGGTTTTTTGCCTCTTCTTTTGTTTGTTTTTGAGGTTGAGTTAAACGGCTGAACTGGCCTGCTTGTTTTCCAGAGCTCTCCCTTTAAACAACAAAAAAAAACACCCAGCTTAAAAATCAGCTTTAAATAATAGCAAACTTGAATAATTTCAAGAAGTCAYTTTCCCCCTTTATTTTCTTTCTTCGGAGGAAAATAGAATTATTGYGTTTCTTCAAGTCTATCCCCCCTCCCCTCCCCCTAATCATTGTGTCTTATTTTATGGCTGTGSTAATTTATTCCCAGGGTGTCAGGCAGTTTCACAGTCTCATATCCACAGAAGCAGCTGTGATGTGAGAAACACTGAACTCTGGCAACCTCTGGCTGCACTAACTTGTGATGAAAGACCACCAAGAGGAGGTCAATCCTGATATTGTAACCCTTTCTAGGACATTATTACCTCAGGGTCTGATAATGTCTCACTAATGCCAAAACCAGCTTTTTGCTTATATCCCTATAAGCTGGTTTTAGCAATTTGTCTCTAGTCAGCAAAGCCCTTAATGTATATTTAAACAGCTGTAGAATTAGATTTTGAGTGAGTAATATTTAATATTCTTAGGACAGCTTAAGAACCTGATCCAAACCAAACTGCAGTCAGTGCAAGGCTTTTATTGATTTCAGTAGGCTTTGAATCAGACTCCAGAGAACTGGATTGTTCCCAACTATTATTACTGAGAATCCATGGCAAAAAGAAATACAGGAGGACACAGATTAGTAAAATCATCACATGATGAAGTTTTGTTTTTTTTTCTCAGAGTACTTGCAAATATGCATATATATACCATGCCATGCCCAAGATGTTGACAGAGACCTTTCAGGGCTGTCTGAAAAAGTATTTTTCCTTGTCTTTCTGTGTTGGTGGCTTGCTCAAAATCTCTGTTGACAAAGCACAGCAAATTCCTGACAACAGCCTTAAAGAGGCTGGCATATAAATAAAGATGTCTGAGAGAAGCCAAAAGCTGTACTCTGATCTCTTTTACACATCACATGTTTTGAGAGTGGCACCTTGGCTGCATAAATAATCCCTCTGGTGTCAACTAAGTTATAGAATATAGAGGGGGTAGAGGCGGGGGGGAGGCAAGGAGAGAAATATCTAGCCCAAAGCTGGTAAAAGCTCTGCTGAAATGAAAGGATGGGTGAGAAGCAGGAGGGGGAGGAATTGTTTGCTAAATAGAAAAAAAGCAAAATGGCCCAACAGGCATAATTATGAAACATTTTAGAGGGTCTTACAGAGAAGATGCTTTGCCGACCRCAGTCTTTTCAAATGCAGTTGAGTATCTTGCTCTGCAGTTCTGCTGTAGCCTCCCTTCAGACTGTGTTTTTTTCTTTCTTTCTTTTGGGCATCCTTTTAGAACTGAGCTCAGGACTTCCCCTTCTTTTTGATGAAACTTCTCATCTGAAGAAAATAGAAACGGAGAGTGTGAAGGTAGTTGGACCATGGCCAGCCCTGCACGTCAGCATGAACAAGGTATAGCATATACATATATACTTTTACATCTATATGCCAGAGCACCTTTGTCACTTCATATTCAAAAGACGCTGCTTTTTCACCTCCAGTTCAAATCAACATTCATCTTCAACTGGCTTGCTTTTTAATCACCTCTCACCATCTCCTTATGGGACTGGGATTTGGTTTTTAGGTTTAGCATTTCAATCAGCTTTGCCTTTTAAAATTTCAGAAGCTGCTGCAACAATGTTATGATATAGTTTTCTTATAGTTGTGAAGAGTTAGTCATCTAGGCCCAGAGCTGTAAAAAAATAACAACACTTTAAGTGATAAAAAAAAAATCTTGTTTTTCTACATGAGGAGTCTGTGTTATGCCATAAACTCCCCCTGGTATCTGATGTTAGTGGGTGTTTTATGAGAGAGTTATTGCAGGGGTGGCCAAACAGCCATGTCCTGCTTGCTTCTTCCAGAGAGCAGAGATCAGCAAGCTCTTTGTATTGATGTGGGGCTAAAATCCACTGTGCCTGAGCTGTGGGATTCCTTGATCTGAATCTGGATAGGGCCACAGGGACCGGGATCTCTGTTTTGCAACCACCTATGTCCTGAACTGGACCCTGTGAAGTCMATGAGAATGTTGCCACTGGCTTCAAATGAGGTGGGTCTGGGCCCCCAGTGAYTATGTACAGACCTGTTAAAAGAAGAGTGGTGTTTTGAGAGTTTTTTGTCAGCTCGAGGGAGAACTCAACTAAATTACTTTACCTTGGTTTTACAAACAGCCTTTTATTATTGATATTACTTCAAAAGGCATTTGGGAGATTAAAATCCCCGGGGACACGACCAAGTGTACCAAAATACAAGTACCAAACCCACAAGAATATTTCTCTTGTCTGGATGAGAGATTCCAGGAGATGGAAGTCARGGCTGAAAACCAGTGAGCCAGGTGTTTCTGATGAGAAAATTAAATATTGGATTTTTTTTTCAACATTATAGTTGAACTTATTCKRTAATTCRGGGAACTTTCTACCATAAAGATTTYCTTGAACCATGTTCAGTGTTTGTCATTGGATTGTGATGTAGTTCAGACATGGGCTGCAGTCCTTAAACCTTATTTGAATAATACTYAAATCTTATAAATGTAGTCATGAGGCAATGACCTGTGTCATGATTTTTGGAGACTTCTCAATGAGCGGATAAGGGTGGAATATTTTAGACTTTTTCCCAAATCTGTTTGGTTTTCACCTGTGAGTTCTTATTTTGTCTGGCTCAAGTGGGAATTAAAAAGATAAATCATAAAGTCAACAAACAGGTGAAATGGGAAATAAGTCACCTTTTATTCCTATGAGTATTTCTCATCTCCTTGAAATACTCTAAACTGGTAATAAATACAGCTTTTTATAGAAAAAGCTTGTTAAGCACTGACATARTTTGCTAAAGGAAAATTCTTCATCTCAGGCTCACCCAATGAATGCCCAGGTTTGGTGGAAGAGCTTGTGTGGTTCAGATGTGATTACTGCTACCCTATCTGAACCCCAGCAGAGAACATTTCACTCAGGTGCAATGTCCAAAACATGCTTTGAAGGAATGTCCTGCACTACTGAGCTCACTAAGAGTTCAGCCTGGCGTATTTAAAGGGCCAAAGTGAAGAAGTGAGAGACTCTCTCCACACTGACCACAGTGCACAAGTGGGTAAACCAATCTGACCCATGTTGCACAAAAGATTTGAAGATGTCATCTTAATGATTGCCCCTGTAATTTCAAAATTAATCTTTTTCTTTCTTAGGCTGAAAGCTTAAAACACTYTGGTCCTGTATGGCACCATACTGTGCAAGTAATCCAAATAGTGTCTCTGCAGCTTCTGCCTGATCTCTGATCCTCTCACTCATTCATATTCGCTGCAAGTCTGTGGAGGGAGGACTCAGCTCTTCTGTAATTAATGGTTTTCTTTGGTTTGTCCTGACAGCTCTAGAATCTTGTCCACAGTCAGATAGATTATTTATTTAAGAACTAATTAGCAGAACCCAGTATCATAACAAGTCAGTGCTTCACAATAAATGCAGCTGCACAGTAAATGCAGCCTGTGTCTGCTGTGATGAGTCTGCCATCAGTCAAAGTTTAACTGATGAAAAAGTCTTGTAATGAGCACCAAGAGCTTCTAAATGCTTCTGTTTCTGGCAGAAGCTCAGCAAAATGCAAGGCTAGAGACATGGGCTGCCTGATGAAAGCCCTTCTCTGGCAGTCATAGAGGGTTTGGATTTAAGAACTGGGCAGCATTCCCATGAACAGCGGTTACCATGTGAATGTAAAAGAGGCCAGTCCCTCCAAATTTATTAAAATTACTGTTTTTAGCAATCTGAAAATTGTACATACTCTTGAAACAAGCCCACTGGAAAGCACTTCAGTGATCCAGCCCTTACATTACAGGCTATGGGTTGTGACCAACAAATCATTCTGAAGTTCTTTTGGCCCTTCRCTTGTGGTTTCTTCTTTAAGCACCGTTTTCTGACCTAGGTCCTGGTGAAATGTGTATGCAGCGCTCGCAAAGCTAAAACAAACAAACCACGKGTCTTTGAGCTCTGAGCAAAGCCTGGAGTTGCCCCAGCAGGTGGCTTCACCAGTGAAAGGGAGGGACAGGCTGGAAATACTGGGCTTAGCCTGAGTTGAAGCGCTGTAGAGTACTGCCCAGCAGTTAGACAGGATTGGACATCCCTGAACWATGACAAGTATTTTTCACTGAGTATTTTTTCATTTGTGCCTTTAAAGATGCTTTGGTTATGGTAGTTAACTAGCTGCTCAGTCCAGCAGCAAATAGATTTTAATGAGTGTTCAATGTGTCTAGTTTCTGGCAAAAAAATGAAGCGTTAACTCTCTCCTGCACCACTCCATTGATTTCTGGTCTACTCAATGCTTTTTTATGCTCTTGCATCCTCCAAAATATTATGCTTAAATAAAACCAGTGAAGCTGTTACAAAGCTGTTTCATTTACTCTATTTCTGATTTTTTTAAAAAAAAGCAACCATTTCAACATCTGTTGTGGAGTCSCAGTTTTCACTCCCTCCCTTCCTGTTGCTAATTGTTATTTTTTCAAGCAAAGTGCTTTCGGGCTGGAATTTGTCAGGCTTAATAATCGACCCATAGGAGAATTAGCAAGAAATTGGGTAAATTAGATTCTGCAGTTAATTAATTTGATTGTCTGCTACAGCAAAGTTCGTCTCATGGGAATGATGAATGGATGTGTCCAACCTCTTTTCCAGAGCTGTTTGGTATGGTGTACRTGTCTGTCCACCTACTGAATGATGAAAGTTTGTTTCAGCTTGTGTTTCATGCCCTTTGGTGCTAGCAGAGTCCTTAATCTCCAGGACAGACAAGCCTAAGTGTTGTAGCTGTGAATGTATTTCTGATTTTCTTYTTGGAAGCCTTTCATTAGAAAAATATGTTTCCCCATCCCCCGTTGCTCTGTGTATGTGTGTAATATAAAGCCAAGAATGTATTGTTAGCATTTCTGAAATCTTGGGAGTCTAGTAATTATTAGCCCAGCTGTAATTATTGCATAAAAAGAAAGAATAATAATACATTTCAAATTGTTTCTACCTCTTTTCTTGGTGTTATGCTCACTCTTTCCTACACCYGTGGGTCCTAAGGTTGGTGATTTCATTCTGGTGGGGTCATGGGGGAATTACGATGGTCACAGAATCATAGAATAGTTTAGGYTGGRAAAGACCTTTCAGGCCATCAAGTCCAAYTGTTAATCCAGCAATGCTGAGTCCRTCAYTAAACCATGTCCCTCAGTGCCAYATCTGCATGTCTTAAATACCTCCAGGGATGGTGACTCAACCACTTTYCTGGGCAGCCTGTGCCAGTGCTCTATCCAGTSATATTCATGTTTTCTTCTTCCTTCTCCCTCTACAATATACTTTGGGTCCTTTGGAATCTTTTCAARTACTCAAGCTTTTACATTTCGCTCTTCCTTCATTGATCTACATCTTCACGTTGCACCCAAATTTACTGTACGTGGTGGCTTTTACATATATGTGCTAGATACTGTGTCTTCATTGCCTTCATTGCCCCTAAACCCAGTTTTGTCCAGGTTCATGTCTGCATTTTAACTGGGCATTGGTGAGTTCTTTATAGCCATGAGTCCTCAATGCCAGCCTGTGCCCTTTGCACTATCATGTCAGCACTCSTCTGCACCATGTCCTSTGYSTTCCCTTCTCAAGGGCCCTGTTTTMATATCAGCCCTWCATTACTTTAAATTATATACCTGTGTTAGAGTCATAAATACCTTATTCTCCAAAAAACCCTTCTGTTACTGTTTTCTGTATGAAATTATTGCTGCTACAGCYAAACTTCATAGAACAAAGCTGCAGGCAGATTGAGAAAGATTCAGACAGAGCCGGCCTGATGAGCCTTAATGTCTYTGCAAACTCTACTCAAAACTTATGGCCTTTTGCTAGCAGGGCAAGGCTTTGTTATAGGGCTGCCCAGTTACACAGATYATCTTCTTCCAAATGAAACCACTTGCAATAAAAGCAGTGGAATTACCTGTTCCCTTCATAGCAGCAATGCCTAAAGCCACTGCAGTTCCAAAAATCATTTGTAGTTTAGGAAAACCCACAAAACCAGCTCACCTTGTTATATATCTGAGACTTTTGTGTGATGCACTGATAAGAGAGTATATCCCAGGAAACAGCTACCATGATCCAGTAAGACTGTCATGAAGCTTGGCAATGACAGAGGCAGGATTTAATAAYATTAAACAATAGCATTTTATAAAGTAAATTTGGTACCAGGAATTAAAGAGATTTGCTCCCAGGATATAAGCATAACACGATTTATTGGGAGTTATATCTTTCATTAGACCAACTAATAGCTGACCTGAGGAAAATATTATGTCTGACAGCTTAATGAGGGGTTTGTTTGTTTGATTTTTCAATTGTGGTTTTTTTTTCTAATAAAGAMGATGCAGTTTCTGTTTGTAAACTTTGCCTCAAGTAAGAATAACACGTAATAGTACAGGTGATACCTGTTTATAATTGGTGTTAGCTATCACATGAAAAAAATCAATAAACCTCCTGGTGAAAAAGAGTCTGTAGATTTCCATGCACATTTGCAGATGTAGTTGAGTCCCAGGAAACCTCATATAGTTAATGTTCTTTCAGAACCTATATATTTGTGTTGTCTTTGTTAAAATTTTACCTCCCACTGGTAGTGATGACTAGTGACGAAAATAGGCCTGCATTCCTAAAGAAAATATTCATTCTATTCTTCAGTTRTCTCCAGTCAAATGCATGTTTTAAACATGCTGTTTGGCTAAGGAGAGGCTATCAATAAATTCACAGARGCACAAGATCATAGATCTTGCTCTTGGTACAAAGTTTGATGTGGAACAAAGCRTGAACCTTTTAAAGGAGAGTATGGAAATGTTATGTACAGGAGTGGTACTGCTGTGTTTTGTGCAACTATTTTCATAYTCTGTACCTGTATTTAATATTCACTAAGCTTTGCAAACCAAAGTCAGTGTCATCATTATCTAAGACTGTACAAATCTGCCTTGARTTCTAGTATCAGCAAATGTAATTGAATTTAAAGTAAATGTTTGGGAGGAGAAAAGCAAACCTAAGACCTCAATTACAAAAAGAAAAAAATGCCTCTAGTTTTATGTGTGTATATATCTGAGCTTGTTTAACTTCTRTCCATTTAAATGCAATTCTCCAGTTTTCTCCTGCTCTGAAAAAATAAAATTCTGCATTAATGGTGAAAGCAATGTGAACACAATGCTGTTATTGAGATCAGCAGAACTGGACAAGGAAAAATGGAGTGTTATCCAGTATCCTAATGGGTTTYTTCTTCATTTTAAAACGTTTTAGGACAAGTTTAAATTCCAATTCTAAGCAAGAATAATA
Source organism: Malurus melanocephalus (assembly GCF_030028575.1). Lineage (NCBI taxonomy): Eukaryota > Metazoa > Chordata > Aves > Passeriformes > Maluridae > Malurus > Malurus melanocephalus. Next base: position 626,754 of record NW_026623627.1, read on the forward strand.
TCTCTTCCAAATGCAAGTTTGGCTCTAAGACTTTTGCTTGAAAGGGGCATCTAAGATTCTTTTACATTGCATAATAAACTGATAGCGTAGGAAGCTTCAATAACATCAGGCCCTGTTTAGCATTCTGATCACTTCCAAATAGAATACTTTGAGTTTACAAATGAAAACAAAATGTTAATAACTGCCAGCCTGCCTCAATAGATGAAAACCTAGCTGCTYTCTTTATGCTGTGAGCAGTGAGGCTTCTGGAAACATAAAATTTCTTTATTATACAGCAAAATAAAGCAGAATACAGCTTTCATTCTTGTAGCAATAGTATGTGAAAATTCTTAATGTAGATGAGTTTGAGATCTTTGATTTTCTTATAAACTAATGAAAAAAACATGGAAGATTCTGCATGTGCTTCTGTAGCTGTGAAATATTTTATTTTCTTTTGCATTCTTCATGACCGTAATACTTTAGGAGTAAAGTTGGGGGATGAACAAGTTTATATGGAAAGATTACTGACATTAAGAAAAAACAGGAATTTATACAGATGCTTGGAAGTGCTAATAGTCTGCAATAAGGAGGCTGKTTTTTTCCATGATTAAAGTTTACTTTTCATCTGGATCTTCAGTGCCARTGAATCTGTGTGTAATAGTCTCAGCTAATCAGCTGTGCGAGAGCAGAATTCAGTAATGATTCAGGATGTGCTGCTCTGTGGCAAAAAAAGACTGTGACTGCCCAGGCAGGCTGGCAAAGAAACCTTTCACATGTTCAGAAGTGAAAGGAGGCCTGGGTCAGAACAAGCACTCCCAAGCCCTGTGTGTGGTTTGTGTGCAGTCAGCATTTCCAGTGGGGCAGGGGGACGTGGTGGCCTCTGGCTGCTGCCTCAGCATCTGAGCAGGATGAGGCCAAGCAGCAACTGCAGCAATGTSTGCTCTTCATGTGTGACCAGGCACTGAAGGTGCTGCTGCTCCTCTTGCAGTGCAAACAAAGCATATTTTGCTTGCTTGAAGGTGAAATCCTTGAAGTGTGACCCAAACAAGGACTAAAGCAGAGCTGAATACCCAGGAATGGCTTCTGAGAAGTGTGCACCCTCTAGCAGCAGCTTTCTCTTTCAGCCAGGTCAGCCACCATCAGCATTTGGACTTCTCCAGAATCTCAATGTGAGACTGGCACGTGAGATCTCACACTGAGGATCTCCATTAAATGGAGTCATCTGCACAATACTGAATATAGCAGGAGATTTAGATCTTTTGAAGGTTCCCATCTATAGGGCAGTCCTGGGAGCTTTTATSTTCCTCTTGGTCAATGTGGAAAAATTGGAGGAGGAGGAGAGGAGGAAGAACAATAGACCGAAAAATTTCTGTATCCATCAGAATAACTGAGGGATGGGGCTTGGGAACATTTCAGGTTATGAAAGAAGCGTGTCTCCTAAACAAGCCTTGGTTGTCTTCATATAATAAGTAAAATACAGTTTTTTTAGTCTTGCTTGACTTAAATGTTATTTAATTAGCATACAGTGTTAAAACAAAGGTGGGATTTTGCATGGCCTTTAGAAATGCCACTGCTTAGTGTGTTGTTTTTTCTGCTGTTAGAAATCAATACACATAAAAGTTGACAGTAATAACAGTCTTTTTAAAATGTGCAGTAGTTCACTTTGTCTACCAARGATATTGGTGAAGTAAAAATTGTGCCTTCCTTGCAAGTAATTTTGTCCTTCTTATTATTTCCATTTTTCAGCTTTGTGAGCATCCCAGAAACAACACCAGTCAAATATTTCATATTTGGGTTTGGTGGGGTTTTTATTCATATACTTGCCAAACCACTATTATATTCAAGACTGAATAGATGATTACAGCTCCATAAGTTGCTCCAGCTAGACACTGTCACTTTTCATTTTATTTATTTTCTTTTTCCCTTAGGAGGAGACTGGGGAGAATGGGAAGTCCAAAAATATCTCCCTCTAAAAGAAGTAAATRTAGCTTGACAAATAAACATGTAAGAATTATTAGAAATTTGCCAGAGAAAAGATCTCATGAYGAGCAGTCCTTTAACAGACAGTTGTTCAAAATCATACCTGGCASCTATGGCATTTTGGATGCAGAAGGCTGCTAGGACAACTTTGCTTACACACAAATATCTTGCGGTCTCARTAGAGTTCTGCTGAGTTCTGGCTCTTTCCCTCCCCAGTGTTTGCTGAGCAGTTTCCTCAGTCAACACAATCGCTTTTGTGACTTGCTCCACTTGCAGAAAGTGTCCCCCGAATCCTGATATTCCCATTTGTCTGTGATTATTCAAGGACCTGAGAAAAGTCTCAATGAGACTGTAGTTACCATCAGCCAGTGGGATGCCATGGGGGAGGGCAGAAGGAAGGATAAAGGAGAAAGATTTTGAAGTCAAAGGGCTAATCATATGGTAATTTCARTGGCTAAAAAGATGATTGATTCTGTCTTGAAATACTTGACAGAGGTGAACCTCAAGGATCACTGGATCTGGTGTACTAATGCCTTGTACCTGTTTTGGCTGAAATCTGAATGACAGCGTTACATATCTGTTCTGTCTGRATGTGTGCAACCACTCACTCTTTTCAGCCATGAGAGCAGAAAATGAATGCACAATTTAGGCTGTTACTCATCTGTAATTGGTCTCACTTCCAGGAAGATTTGGAAAGTTTGCAATGGCTGTTATACCATTGCCCAATTATTSTTTAAAAATATGTAACATTGTTTGATTGTTCAAGAGCTCATGTTTACAATCCCAATCTCWTTCATACCCACTTTGTTAGTACATTAGTATTACATTGTCTTTCTTTTTGTTTTCCTTTTCTGCATGGRAAGTTTATTAATGTGGCATTTCTGCTGGATATAGTTTGTTCAAGGCACAAAACCTTTAGGTCATGTTTGAAGAGGGTGCTAAATGCTGTCCTGAGGCCAAAATTTTTGATTCAGAGCACTGTGTAGGTAAAGGATCRACATCAAGAGGAAACAGCATCAGCAATGTTTAAACTCCCTTGATTTTTCTTTTCATTCTGGTGAAGGAGATTTTGCTTGGTTTGCAATTAAGTGTAGATTCCTTCACGTTTCTCTGCCTTAATTTCCAAAGCTTTGCATTTTAAGGGTGGTATAAAAAGCCAGCGTTCACTATTAGTTGTGTTGTTCGCTCTTCTGCCTGCTCTGGGATATTTTGAGAYAATGTTTTGCTTCCTCAGTGTGATCACTGGTTTGAGGAACCACTGCAGGGCCTGGCTGGGCTTTTTTAATGCATCTTTACATAATTTTCTTGCTTTTATTACTCAGGCTTCCCTGGGGCTATTCTTGTCTTGAAAATAGTAGCGAGTCATTAAGTATTTTGAAAACTTCTAAGACRTATCTGTCAGGGTTTGAATATGGAAGTTTTATCCAGTATTGCTGAATCAAGGTTTTACAAGTAAAAATTTAACCTTTGATCATTTTATGAACTTACATTTCTAATATATGTCACTGCTTTTTTATTAAATATAGGTTGAAGACAAGAAGGTACCAGAAAAGACTCTTCATGCCCCTGTGTCACCTTCATCTGTACCTGATCATTTGAAGTGCAATATCCTCAAAGCTCAAGTGGAAGCTGCTTTTAGAGTAGGTGCCCAGGTAATCCGTGTTTAATACTCTGCTTTTTCAGTTTTGGCATAGCTTTCACCARTTTTCCAAAATCACATCGTTCCTGAGGAAGCACCTTATTTTTAGTCAAGTATACACATTGATGTAGCATTCTCTAGCTGCTCTGCAGTTTCTTCAGGTAGCTCAAAATGATTGATATAGTGGGAGTAGGAAATTTGTCCTAACTGACATGATTAATACAGCCAGGAGAGGCTGAGAAAATAGGAAAGATGGCCTCAGGAAATCTGTTTTGTCACTGTAGCTTTTACTTACTTTGTAGCTGTGGAAGAGTAACCTSTGGAGTTTTCTGAGGCTACCCACCTCTCATGGAAACTGTGGTTAAGAGTGTTCTAATGATAATATCTATACATCCAGATTCAACCTAATTCAGGGAATCATCTTTAGATGTCTGAGTATGAAATATTAGCTTTTTTTTCCTRCTTGTGCTTTTAACTAAATTCCAAGCTTCTATTTTCACTGCTTGGTTAGTGTTTACATTAGATACATCCCGTTTCTAAAACAATCTTTTAATGATGCCATGGAACTGAAAATTGATGCTAAATAGAATTGACTGTAAAAAATTATTTTCCCAGTCAGTGGTAAATCTTTTGAAACCTAAAGTGTGTGACTGTGTTCAAGTGCAGTTTTTGGACAAAAGATAATGCCATCAGCACAAAGAAATAAAACCAAATACAATGTTTTAGGAACAAAAATAGAGGTAGAAAGGTCGTTATAATTCTTATCCCAAGTTCCTGTGGTATCCTTGGGCACACTATTTTCTTTGAATACAAATTGTGTTGGTATTTCCATTGCTTTGTTTCTTTTCACAATAACATACCAGGTCAACTTGCCCTACAAAGGATTTTGTTAACAATCAGCTTTGTGTATTTGTTGCTCCTTGCCAGATCTTTCATTTGAGAGCTAGATTGCATCTGGTCTAGCTAGATCTAAGGAAGTATCAAAATTTGGTTATTCTGAGTGCCCTAGATTTCAATAGCAGATACCATGAATCTGGCCTCATGAGGAGGAGGGAGTTGTTTGGGGTTTTTTTTTTCCTTTTCATTTTTTGTTTAAAGCAGTTCTCTCACCTCTCTGAATTCTGTGTTCTATCAACTGTGTTTTATGCAGCATATTTCTGCCCTTGGGTTTACTCTCTGTTTTTCCTGTATGTCTTTTCTACAGGATGTCATTGTATATTCTCTTATTTGTATTTTCTCCTGAATATTCTCAATGGTTATGTTTGACTGGATAGTTAAAGGCTGGAAGCAGTGTGTGCTGCTGCGTTGAGAATACAACATTATTAAGGCAAGATAGGAAATGTGCATAATATATGCATCTCTCAATTGACCTGCCCTGCCTTAATYCTTTCACTCTGAGACTTTCCAAGGGAAAACATCTTGTGTTGCTTTTTCTGCCATAACCGTATTCTTTAGCTGCTGCTGTGCTGTAAATAACTTTCACAGCAAACTGAGCATTCCTCTTTTCCTTCTTGCYGGTGTTGTTTTTCACAAGGCTTTAAAAGTCAGATTGGATTAAGTAGATGTCTGCAGACTTAGCCTCAATGAGAAAAGTCTCATTATTTGAGGGGAAGGAGGTTTAGGAAGACTGTTTCAACATAGCATATATTGTGAAAAAATAATGGCATACAGTTCAGTTTGAAATCCCTGAAGCTTTCGGTGCTAACAAAGTATGGATCAAGATTTATAGCCAGTAAATTAGGATGTCACCTTAATCTTAGAAATCCTCATTCAACTACCTGCTTATCCACAAAATTGGCTGTGTAACAAGAAATGAGTTCTCCTGCACTTGAGCCCCACTCCTGTCATTTATGAAAGATCACCCTTCCCATTTACATTGCAAAAACAAGCAAGCAGAGACCAGACAATGATCAGCTGTTACAATAAGAAGCTGTGGCTACACAGGAAATKAAAAGGGTTGGAAAAATGTTCATGGTGAAGGAATCAGTAGAAACACAACATCTRTTATCTAGAAGATGGCAGAAGGGAAGGCAGCTACAGGAGGACCAGATAAAACCCCGTATCAGATGCCGTAAAACCACCCAGTTGTCTTCTCCACCCACCACCAGCCTTCCAAACAACTAGCTGAATACCAGTAGCTAAGCCATTTTCCAGTGGCATTTCAGTCATCAGCCACTTCTAGSAAAAGTGAACTGGGATGGAATTACACTGCTGAGAGACACAGTATCCTTTTGTGGCAGCAGATAAGGAATAGTTTTCTTCATGGAAGACAACTATTTAAGGCCTTGTATTCCCCCAGGGCTGTGATCCCCTCTTTGACCCCATGTGACATATCCTGCTGCTCAGTATATCTGGAGGACTAATGATGTTATCCTCTGCCCAATTCTCTCTTTTGATGCCAGTTCCATATTATATCCCCGAGAARTCTTGCCTTCTGGCCTTATTCGTAGCACTCCCAATTTCTCATCTCATCTTTTTTCTGCTGTCATATTTCAATTTACTAGGCAGCCAGGGCAAGAAGTATATCTAGGTTTTGTAAGGCACAGCCTATATTCCTCAAGTTATAATGCAAGGCAGTCTTGTTTTTCCTCATGTAGGGCACAGTTATTCCCATATTTCATGACTGCACAAAAAAAAAAAAAAAAAAAAAAAAAAAAAAAAAAAAAAAAAAAAAAAAAAAAAAAAAAAAAAAAAAGAAGAGAAAAAAGAAAGAGAATTTGCTCCTCTAGTTTGTAAAATGAGGAAGAAAGAAACACTTTGTCTTATGCACATGTTGTTTGAAAGGAAATGTTCTTCTAAGGGCCCCAAAATTCTATGATCTAACTCATCCTTTTTAATGGGGCATCTTCATTACATGGTTAGGTTTAAAAGCATGAGAAAAATAGTGGTGCACTATAGGATCTCATCCAAAATTTWAAAACTGTTGCTTGAAGTATTTGTAACAGCTCTCCCTTCAAGCAGTAGGAAAATTTTCAATACCATATGCTACTAACATCAGGATGTGACAAGTTTATGAAAGCACCTCCTGCATGTAGTAGAAGAAGAAGCTGTTCCTTGTTAATTCCAAGAATGGAGTAAATGTTTGCAAATGGAAAATATAAGCTGGGACAGAAATTTTCTGTAATTTTTTTTTAATGGCAGCTAGACACCAACGGAAGAGAAAGCCTTAGAAATGAAGTATTCCAGTGCTTATGATTTAAAAAATGAAACCAGGGGAAATGATGCTAGCCATTTGAAACCATGTATTCAGGAATATGAACTCTGTGCTGCTTCATTTCAGAATTCTGCCAAAKAGCTGTTTATCGCTTTCCTAGGGGACAATGTATTTCCCATAGTTATAACCCTGACTTAGAGACAGAACATTTGTAYGGTTATGGTGCTGATCACTTAGCTCTGCTTGTGTTTTAGAGTTATGGAGCAGCAGGAAACTAACATGAGTGAGGGTGTTTTGGTTTTCTATTTAGTGAAGATGGAATATTTTTGTGCCACTCAGCTAAATGTAGAATSAAACTGCAGTGTGCATGGGGATGCTGGAAGTTGAATCTAGGAGCCATAGGTGAGAAACATGAGGAGCCCACATGCAGCTGTGGGAACATGTGGTTTGCACAGGGCATGCCATACAGTTACCTGGAGGGCGAGAGCAAATGAGTAGTGTTTCACAACACACCTCTCAAACYGTGCCACAGGGATCTGCCACCTTTTAGCTGACAAGACTGCAAGTCACAGTTCCCACGTAATTAAGCTCCAGGAGAGCCCTAAACACTGTGAAGCAACTGGCATATCTTCTCTTTTTTTTTTTTTTTTTTTTGCATTTATTCCAGACTCTTCATTTGGGAGGGAGTGATATAAAGCAGCAGTAAGGAGCTGTGAGAATACAAAAGACCAGCTCTCCCTGGCATTTAAAACCCCTTTGCAGCTTGCATGAGTCAGTGCTGATATGCTGTGATTGAGCAGACACCGCTTGTTGGTATCACAGAGTCCCTTTTGCCAAACGGTTCACGGCCCAAGTGATGAGGAAAAGATACTTGCAGGTTTCAGTTGCTATTTATATCCACTTTGGCTTCGGACAAATCCTAATTATCCTTAAAATTAAGCACAGGCTCCTGAGCTATCTCACAGCTATCTCAGCAGGTCTTTTTATTTTGGCAGGCGGTGTGTGCTGTGTTCTAGCAGTTTGTCATCGACAAGCGGTGCTCGTATTCCACACCTGTTACCCAGGTTTTCCTAAATCCTGAGGCTGATGTGAGTCTCGCAGCTTAGCACAGGGCAGGATCCCGTTTCCCTCASATTTCTATTGCAGCTGATTTTTGCMTCACTTGCATCTCCCCCTTGTCTGCAGGCTGAGCTCAGTCTGCAGGTACRTTTTTGCAGTGCAGTTTGCAGAAGACAAATAGAGGTGACATTACTACTGAGCTGTTCCTTGCTGAACATTACCGGCTGTTTGCTGAGAAAAAAAGTGGTGAGAAAAGGTGGTTTGGAGATGCAGGGCTCCTTACAAAAGAGCATTCAAAATCCCATTTGTTTCTCCTTTCTCAACCCCAATGGAAACTGTTGGCCAGCCAGAGGTATCTTCAATCAGCCAGTTTTGGGTTCTCCAGCCATTGATTCCCCTGCCTTGATTCTTGTAGTAAACAAAGGGACATTTAGCTTGAACAAAGATACCTTCAGTCCTCCAACTGCTTTCACACACTAACTTTCTCTAGAAGCCTATACACATGTAAATTTTTAGGCCAGGTCGATAGCCATCTCTTTTTTCTCCCTGTCCTAGAAACAAGTAGAGGCCGAATATCAGGTCCTTTTTCCTTAAGTATTGCAAATATGTGAGTAAGTGCAGGTTGCCTGTGCTGCCCAGAGTTGGCTTGAGGAAAGGACTGGACTATGATACAGAAAATACCTCCGGTCATGCAGGATACCGGTGTCATCCTGTGCTCTTCACAAGGATGCAAGCCATGGCTGCAATGTAAATGAGACTGGGATCTATGAATTATTTATGGTAGAAAAGGTGCACAAGCGAGGTGATCCACAGTACTAGTCTGTTGTAGCTACATTTTTGATGATTCTTTGGTTTTTTTTTGTGTTTAAAGGAAGATTTAAGTGTAAGGAAAGATTCAAGTGTAAGGACTTGTGATCTTCCAAGTCGAGATGCTTTTGCCATTTATTTCTAGAGAAAAAAACACTGTCTTTATGTAATCTGGGTCTTTGGAGCTTTATTCACTTAAGGAGATCTGGATTCAAACCCTAATCAGGTCATGAATGAAAATAGAGTAGGTGAGGGGAAGACACTTGAGGATTTATAATCATATGCGATCTTTCTCATAATAGGACTTAAACAAATCCTTCTGAATCCCAGAGGAATTCTTAGCTTTCACTAGATGTTGACTTAAGTACCTTGAAAGGATCAGCTTTTCCAACATTTCAGCCTCCTTCCATCATGAATTAGGTTCTGTTTGCTTCCCTCTCCTCCTTTCCTCCCTTCCTCCACCCATCCTTATTCACAGCACTGAGCTGCTGCACAATTTGACAGTCTTTGCACAGAGATCAGAACTGAAATTATGTGAGTATAACAGGTCGCAGCTGAGGTGTTCAGGCTGTGGGGGAAGCTTCCACAGCTCCTTATGTACACTGTGCCTTCCTCGCTAAAGCTGTTGCTGTTAGTCACCCACTTGGATGAGCAATAAACTCRCTGTCAAGTTTCAGGTTAGGTAAAAAGAAGCAACTGCACTGGGACTCTCGACTGGAACAGCAGCAAGTGCAACACCGCATCAGTTATAATTGTTCATAACAATGGAATTTAAAAATGGCTCAGCTTCARGTTCTCTGTGTTCAGTTGCTATGTGGAAACAGGTTTGCTCAGCTTTGTAAGTGAGGGCGCAGGAATTTGATGGTGCCACAGGTATAAAAATACAAGATTTTGATTGTGTGTGATGAATATATGATACATGGCAGCTCGTTACAAGTGTGTCAGCAATGATACCTCAAAACCAGGGAGGGAACTGAGGCAATGATGTGGCAGCCTTGCTGGAGGTACAGAAGGAGAATGAGGRTTTAAACGGACAGAATGTGAGAACTGATGAGATCTTCAGTTTRTTCCCTGGGACAGTGGAGGCAAACGTGGCAATGGTGTCACAAGAGTCTGAGAGCTCACTGTGKGTATGTGAGCCGTGTCTCCCTGGCATGTCTCTGAGTGCCAGGACRTGATGAGACAAGTGCTGTTAATTGCCTTGGAGTGTGAGAGCCCCGTCACAGCCTGTGGTGCCAGGCCTCGCTCAGAGGGGAAAARCCAGAGTAGTCTGTTCCCAAGAGACATAAACATCGTGCTTTTCTGCCTGAAAAGAGACATTTGACATATTAAATCACCGAGGTAGGTTTACCWTGGCAGAACATTCTTCCTGATGACATGTTCCTTAGCCTGTATTATCTAATGAGATCAGCCACATTTGGCGTGGCTGACAAAAGATAGAAGTGTTGATAAAGAGCTGAAAAATCAAATATGATTCAGGCCTCCTCAGCATCATTACAGATTCAGAAAGAGCCAAGATATAGAAGTATTGCCAGGCCAWTGCAGTGAGAGTCATTGCTTCCTTACCTTTGAAGATCTCCAAAYATGTGAAAGCTGTATTGCTCTCCCTTCCTTTCTGCAACTGAGAACTTTGTGAAATTGCTAAATAAGAGYCATCATATGTTTCCTATGAGCCTTGTCTTTCTCAGATGAGAACCTGACTCTCCCTCTCAGCTGCAGTGATCTGATCCTTTCTGCATTTTTTTTTCTTATCCAAGGTGATCCTATTTTGGATCAGTAGAGGTGAGAGCTGCAGCAATGCTCCTTGGGATGGAAGAGATTGCACAAGCTCCCCATGGTGTTTGCTTGAGGCATGAAGAACACAGACTGCCTTACACAGTGCCCCACTGGAGGCAAAATCACAGAAGGCTGCACCCAAAATTCTGTCGTTACTGTATTTTCTCTCTTGGTAAATGCCTACTGCAACCAATTCCCCTTTGAAGGTCCCATTCTCCACTGTCCTGAGGCTAACTCTTTCATCAGAAGAAAATCATAAGKAGCTGCTGTTCACTAGGCAAATCCAGCCACCAGGATTTTTTAATTCATGCATGGGATTACTCCCATGGGCCAGAATATGTTCCCACCCCCTCTAGAAAGCTCAGCAGAGTCTGGTGTAGCATCCCTGGAGCATCCACCCCCTCTCTAAGGCTCCAAAGGCCCCAGCTGCCTGGACAGCAGCAGGGATTTGCAGCGCTCAGGAGCTGACTGAAAAGCAGTCTGAGAACTCCCAGGCTACMCAAAGGTAGATGCCTTAGAGACCTGTCGGCAAAATTTGATATTACTTAGGTACTTTTCTCCTCTTTTKATCCTTTGGTAAAACTAGTATTTCTTTGCAATCATCTATGAAGACAGACTGTAAAATGGCATTGCTGTCCAGTCATGTTTCTTGTCCCTAAATAAAGTAATGCTTAAAATGATAAAATAATTCTTTCCCTTTTTTTTAACACTATCCAGAAAGTTAATGGCATGTGAAATCAGAATATTAATGATTTTGCTTTTGCTCTGGGCTTGGTGCAGATAAAAAAAAAAAAAAAAAAAAAAAGAATGGCATTGTGTGGATGGATTATGTGGATTGACCTTTAATTTGCTTTGCAGTCTGATAGCCAGAAGAGTAGCTTGTTTCTCTTCGGGTAATTATTAAATGAATCTGCTTCTGTATAAATCAGGCTTCCAGGTCTGCTATGCCCAGAAATCTCTCCCTCAGAGCAGCAGCCTCTGTGGGAGGAAAGAATTTGCCTTAGTTAAGATCTGAGCAGTTCCTTGCTTTGCTTCTGCCTGTGTCTTTCTTGCAGCTCAGTGCTGGGCTCTGAGTGGGTGAGAGTGGGTGAGAGCCTCTGCCCAGCTCTCTACGTACCCTTGGATAAACCCCCTTGCTCCATTGCTGGAGGGCATCCTGCACTGGAAACCCAAATCCTGGCCCCAGCAGGTGCACTTGTTTTCAAATGAAGGCAAACTATCTGGGAATTACCTTGTAAGAGTTATCTACAAGTATAACCCTTGTTCACAGTCACKTCTTTTCAGTAAGGCTGAGGGAGCCCTTCTGTGGATAGTGGCTGTGATTTGCAGTGTTAAGAAGAAAAATAAAAGCATCAGGCTGCCCCTTGATGACTTACTGACCTCCTTCTGAAAAAACAGCTCAAAAGCCAGCAAGTCCTCAAAGAAGCAAGTCTGGTATAGTTTCTGTTAGATTAAGCCCTTTGTGGAAGGGTTTGCAGGTATAACATTTTCCTGTGTCTGTGCATCCACACRTAGTTGGAGAGGCATAAGGTGAGAAGAATGAGTCCATCCTTAATCTGTCCCTGCCAATGCACACCCTGTGGCACCCTGAGGGCAGACCCCATCACCTGAGGCTGTTCAGGCCTCCCCACTTCTTTTCCCTCTCAGCTTACAGTTCAGAGTGGGATTACTTGCTCAGTGGTCTGCAGAATTTACCTGTGGGTACAGGAGATTTTTCTGATCTCTAGAGCATGAGTAATAACAGGGAAAATTAGTACCAAGAGAAATCCCTCATCAATGGAATAGGAATATATGACTTCTTGAGATGCAGGCTTAGCCTGCCAATGCAGAGAAGAGAAAAGAGAGCAGCTGTAATGTAGCCACAGAGCTGAGAAGAAATCAAGGGTCTAGCAGAGTGAAGCCCTCTCAGCTGGCTAATGAGATCCATGGCTTATAGCATTTAAGTAGGTGGAATTTTAATAATTTTATTACTGGTCACAACCCCTGCATTGCTTTCTTGATCACTGTAATCTYTTTTTTCTTGCTGTGTTCAAGTGCATCTTAAAATGCAGATCAATTAATTTGGTGAAAATTGGAATAAACTCAAATTTATAGTTTTAAAAAGTAACCAATTTGACACATAATAAGCACCTAGCTCGACAGATTTAACAATAAAACCCTGTTAAGACATCAGTGTGGAAGAAGAGACTTTGTATTAGATTTCTGACAGCTGGATTCATGTTTACAGYTTTCAGAAACCAAACAGCTTTATAAAAAGCATTATAATTTCTGTGGAACAAAGAAATATTGCTTCCACTGCTCATCTATGCCAACAAAGAATGATTTTCAATGCTTTCTCTCAAGTCCTTAAATTTTTGTTTCTTTTCTTTCAAGAAAGCAAGAGATTTKGAATAAACATTATGCTAGACAGAGCTACTAGAGCACAGTAAAAAAAGTTTTCCAAAGCTGAGCTGAATTTCTTAAAGCTACAAGTTTATTAAAATTTTTTAATTGCATTCCCGATCCCAAAGTTATTTATGATGTGACACTAATTCACTGAAAACCTTAGCAGCAAAACATTTGGTAGCTGAGTTACAGTCATGGTGGCTGTGTAATTATGTCCCACATTTATCTGATTCCTTAATTTCTGGAGTATTTGTGCAGGACTGAGAAAACCTCTGCCTGAGATTAAACCCAAATATGTAAGGGCACTACATTTGAGTGGAGCTTCTCCAGTACTTCCAGTTGATCCTGTTCTCCTCCAAGTAACCTAGCTGTAAACTAAATTCCTCTGTGTAAACCTGCCCCTAGGAGAGGGACAAACCTGATGAGGGTCAGAGGGTCCCCTTTCTGCCGACGGTGGGTTTGGTGTCAATATCCAAGGTGCAGCAACTCTAATAGGAAGGGATGAACTTCCTGCCAAGAGATTTGTCTCAAATGCTCTCTAACTCATCACCTCAGGTGCTTGCATGGGCTGGAGTAGACTCAGAAAAGAGTTCACTTTCTGTCAGGTTCCAGTGGTTCCAGTTTGATTGCCCAYTCAGTTAATTGTGTGGACAAGCTGGAACAGTCTCTTCCCACCATGGCTGGTGATYTGGTAAACAGTGGTCTGGGATGACAATGAAGGTTTTGTTCCTTCTAGCAMAAGGGGAAAACAAACGCAAAACTATCCCAGCTTGGGTGGTTTCCACAAGCATTGAGTATCCCTACTGATCTTTTTATTTTAGTTCATTGCTAAAGTGTAGAAGAAACTCAGCTTGGACTTTGTTTCCTTTTCTTATGCGTACTCTCATATATCAATCTGTATTGAATGGAAGGTCTTACATAACATTTACAGTATTTTTACATATCTGTAAAATCCTTTGATTTGGATTTGATGGATTTGAAGAAATCTGKTTCATCATTTTTAAAGAGGATTAGACTGACACATTTAATTTAATTTGATCTGGACCTATGGCCTCAAATTACTGTGGTTCAGATACTGAGCACTGAAAAATCACTTTTGTGGCACCATTTCAGTTCCCTTCTAATCATGGAGCAGGATGCAAATGTCACAGTCTGAGAAGTCCATGGCTGATTTGGAGATACTGTTGTCTCTTTAGTCAGTGTTTTCTGTAGGGGCGTGCAGTGTTATGCTCACACTGCCATTTATACATGGATAGTGGAATACTGCATCTCAGCTGCAGAGTATATCAACACCTGCCCATATTGGGCATTTCTTAGGTGATAAAGCAATTTCCATATAATTTATTTTACAATACTAATGTTTTCAACTCTATAGACAAATGGCATGTGAGAGGCAGGACTCTGTAATTTAGCAGAGAGCAGTAGTGGGAGAGATTTTCTGTGAATTGTGTGAATATACATAGGGGATCACATTTTTCAGTTAGGTTTTCAAAGACTGAATGAAAAGTTGGCATCATTATTTCAGTTAGGCTACATAAATATTTATTCCACTCCAACTGAAAGGACAACTCAACTACAATATGTTTGCCTCTGTAGATTTTRTATGATTTCTGCTCTAATGCTTTCAGGAGGAACCACAAATGTCAGTGTTCCTCTTTTTCCCCTCCAGTACCAATCTTTTGCTTACACTATTGCCCTGCACTTTGTACATAGTAGCTCTTCACAGCGAATCTCAGCTGTAGGAGATGAAAACTCAAAAGGATCTTGCCTTTTAAATCTGGGCAGAGGAGGCATTTTGGGTACTGCAGTTTTCTGAGGTGCTTACAGGATTTTTTTTTTTTAATTAACAGTTGTATTATCCTAAGTGCATGGATGTTGTACTAAACTTTGGCTCCTTCTTTTAACAGGCTGTGAAAGAAGAGACCCCTTTTGTAAATCCCAGTAAGACCTCCAGTCTGCAGGACCCTAATGTAAGGTCTGTTGCTTCTTGTCTGTAGGGAAAGCATRAAATTAATGTGTGATGTAATGAGGCATTCTCCAAACATTATCTCAACCTATTGTCACAGTTTTATTTGCTCATCTCCAAGCTGCTGTGCAAAGTTCACCATGTAATGACCTGAGGAGAAAGTGGCTGTCAGAACAGAGTATATTTTATATATATATAAATATATGTATATATATGTACATATGTATATATATATATACATCAGATACAGTTTAAGAACTGATAAAAGCTCAGCTTTAGGGATGAGACTGAGTACATATATTTGAACAAATGAAAGAGTTCCGGGTAAGAAATCTAGTGGCAATCTAAATCTAGTGACAACCTCAGAGAAGTTTATATAAAAATAAGTCAGTTTTCAAAACTTTTATATCAGAAACATTCTAGGTGTTTCAGTAATCCTTGGGTTTGCATTTTCTTGATTTGTTCAAGGTCTGTTTGCTGAAGAGGCATTTGGTATACAGCCTTCAGAAGAATAGCTCCTTTGCAGACAGTAGTGACTACTTTTGATTGTACTTTTCTTCTGTTGAGTGGAGAATAGTTTTTCTTTATTGTAATGGCCATTTTSAAGAGGCATACTAATTGTAGACATTATTTGAGTGGCACAGTATGCTGCCTTCCAGCAGGTGACGAGAGAGGAGGTTACAGCATGAGCATTTGGAAATCAYCTGCCTCTATGTGTGTGGTAGTGCCATCACTCTGGACATCTCTASTATTGAAATCTGAGGGGAGAGTTTGATGGACAAATATTASAGATTTAAAGCATGGCAATTACAGCATGGCTGTTAATCAGCTAATTACGCCAGTGTATCTGCTTTTCATATATGTTCATGTATATGTAATATACATTTGTTCTGGAGCACTAGACATCGATGATTTTATTTTATAACTTTCAGGTAATGTCTCTTGCTACAAAATGCAGACATTTAATCACCTTATAGAAAAGTCTGGTGGGGGGGGTAATGAGTTATATTTACAAACTAAATCATTCTGAGCTCAAAAAGAAACACAGTTATGAAAACTTGTCGACCTTTTTTTCAAACATTTATCTTTCCTATAAAGTGATAAATCTGTGCTAGCCTTCAAAAACCATTTCATTCAGAAATTCCTTTCTGATCAGATTGGGCTAGCAGAGTTGCTATGTTTGTTTAATAAAAACAGCTGTGTGGAGAAGAATGCTGGGGATGGTTGGTGGTGTTGAGGCAGGAGGAGACACGAGAGGTGATGCTGTTGTCTCCCATGGCAGCACCTGGCTTGCTGGCACTGCAGGTGTGATTCCCAGTTCCCCACTTCTCTCATCTAGGGACACCCTGCAGAGCTGTAACTTCTCACCTGACAGGCCATGACTTTCTCATTTATTTGTCCAAGAGCTGTAAAGCTTGTTTGTTATTTGGAATTACCCACTTTTCTCCTGTACTCTTCTTAGACCTCCACAAAACTTTCTTAAGAAAACTCCTTTCTTAAGAAAATTCATCACACACATTGAACAACAACCTATTTCTTTGTTTTATAGAAATGGGTTTCATATGTTGTCTTTGCCACARCACCCTTTGTTGGTTTGCTGTCACTTCCAGAAGCAGTTCAGGAGGACCTAATTTGTATATCCCTATGGGAATGTGGCTACAGACTTGTTTTCCTTAATCACTTCTGCTGAACTTCTCCATAACATCTGTAGAAATGTCTTTTTACTCCACATTTTGGGATAGGTTTTCTCCTGCTGCATCGTGCTGAACTGTAAATAAATAAATGATGTGCTTTGTGAGCTAAAGTACTATTCAGCATGAGGTAAGATTGGTAACCTGTCTGCAGGGCAGATTTCACTGTTTCCTTTTGCACACATCCAAGCTWTTAAAATTGTGAAAGTCACTTTTGGAGTTCTTGGTATGCAGCATTCTGGTRTATATTTTTCTTATATTTATTTTTTATCTCTGTTTTGTCAAGCATCATTTCCTCTACAGTCAGTTGTGCCAGATGAAATAGTATTCTTTTATTGCTGTGTCCTGGAGGTGCAGATTACAGAAGTAATCAATGCTCAGRAGTATACCAATTTTAATAACCTGCTTTAAAAACTCAGAGAAAAATGCAAAATAAATCCAATTTTCTAACCATTCTTTCTCCTTCAAGCAGCTACTCTTTCAGCAGAGCTATATGCACCTTTGCAGCCAGCTAGCATGTGATCTATTTGCCAAGAACATCCTCTATAACCTCTATTTTGTGGAATTTGATGGACATAAATGAGTCTTTGCTCTGCTAGGAATTGCATCTGAGTAGAGCCAAGGKTTAGTTCATACTGGGAGACAAATTGCCTGAGAGTTTCTCTCTGCTCTTTAGTGGAGACAAGTGAAAGTATCCTTTGTAAAAAACCCTTCCATGTGGAATATGATTTTTATTCTTGCAAGTACCCATGCAGACATTTCTGTAAACAACACCTCTGTGAATCTTCGAGGACTTTTTGTTTGCTGAAATATCTTGCCAGTTGAAACAAGTATCTGTCACAGCTTTTTAACAATACTCCACTCTTTTCATGCAAGGGATTTATAGCAGGGACAATGACTTTGTGTATTTTTCAGACTGATGACTGTACAAAACAAAATACTGTGTTTTTTCCAAACCTAAGACATAAGGGCATTTGTTCCGGCCAGCTAGTAAGCAAACATATGCAGTTTTGAGCAATAACTGAAGCATAAATTGTTCATACAAATAGGGAACTAGAGGATGACAGAGAAGGGCAGTCGCACTTGTTTGATAAAAAAAAAACAAAACTATGCTCTCTTTGCTACCATTTTGTCTGCCCTTCCATTGCCATTCTGAATATTGCACTTCTAATGAATTAACTGCTTGGATATGGCCTGTAATCTCCCTGAGCAATTATTTTAGCATCTGCCACGACAGACTCAATTTGGCTAACAATTGCTATAGCTCTTTGTAGAATTAGTTCTGGTTCAACTAGTAATTACTCATATGTATGTGTGGTGTAGCCACTTTTGCTACAAGTAGGTCTCCAGTCATTTTCCTGGGCATGGCCTCAGGATAATGTTGTGCTTATGCAAAGTTGTCATGGATCAGGCAGTTTATCCACCTATTTTCTGARTCTTCTGGCAYGYTCCAAAMACTTCTTTATGTAAGTAATTTTAARTATGGYGGGTGRAATCAGAGCTGAAKCTGAAATWGTACAATTTTGTCCGCTTTCAGGAGGGGAAACCTTGTCAAATTTGCTTTGTCATTTGGTGCACAGGCTGGAAGTGCAAGGTTTTCTCCTGATCATCCAGTTAATAGCTAACCTGTACACTTCAGATTAAGATGCAGGAGGATGTGGGATCATGGCAGGCTACAGCACTCTCTCGCTCCCTGCTTTTGGAGAGCAGTGCTGCATGTTTCTATAGGTTTTTCTCTATTGGATAGGGTTTTTTTTTTTCCTCCAAACTGTTTCCAGAGCTGGTTCCAACATTAAATGAGGAAAAAGCTGGTGACTCAATAACCCAATACGTGCTGCAGTGTTCCAGCCTCCATCCTYTTTAATCCTCAATTAGGACTGATAGAGCACACTATGAGCTGGGACATGGTCATACATTCCCCTTGCTGACCCTGCTGCTCTGCTGATAACCCATAACAGAGCAGCAGGTCTGGGCTACAGGGAAGCTGGATGGCGATGGCTGCCTCAGCTGGATCCATCCGGGCTGCACTGACACAACTCTCRGCTGAGCAAAGTCAAATGAGAGCAGCTAACAGGAGGGGAATTTCTGSAGCAGGTTAAATAGGAGAGCCACTAGTTACCTTGATAAGACACAGGAATCCTGATAAGAGTCAGACGCTTCTTTATTACAGCTCTGTTGTAACAGGCTTGAAGGCACACCAAAGTGTGCTTTCTTTGACACCAAAGTAGTATGTGCTATGTAACTATATATTAGTAACTATATCGCTGGGCTGTATGCATTTTGGACAAGGAGGAACAGAATATGGGGTTTTGGAAGAAAAAATAGCTGAAAAAAAGGTGTTATTATGTATTTGCAGTTTTTTTTTTCTTTTTATACTGTCTGTGTTGAGTCAAGAGGGGATACAGTTAGTTTGCAGTTACCACTTTGCGTGGTGAGGCATGCTTTGTTAAAGCATGTGGTAAAATCATGTTTGTGTCAACACTGGTTTGGGTTGGAATTTGTAATGCCAGTCATTTGCAATGAGTTTTAGTGGTACTTCTTTGGGGACATAGACCCCAAGTGTTCAAGGGGAGCAGTGATTGTGTCAGTCCTTTTTAATACCAACAAATGGAATTCATCTTACATTAGAGCCAGAAAAGCCTTTCTAACAGAACTTTTTATTCTTTAGTGTTGTAAGAGAAGAAGTTGTCATGGTGGCAAATGAGCCAGAAGGGATTATGGGGAAGCAGCAGAAATATTTTCCTATCTGCTGGAGAATTCCTTGCAGCCAGGTACCCATCTCTGCATCCAGATGGAAGTGTTGAGGTAGAAGTGTTCGGGGAGAATTTGCTGAGTAGATGGCTGATTAGATATCTAATTTAATTCAGGTTTGAGAATACTGAATGYTCTTAAGTACAGTTTTTGTAAGGCTCTCATCCCTGGCCTCCACCAGCCAGGATTTATTTTTATCTGATTCTTTTAGCTTTGAGAGATCAGAGTTCCAGCTGTCTTCCAGAAACATTTGTACCATGAAGGAATATAAAGTGTTGTGCAAAATAAAAACATGAAAAATGTAGTCAGCTGGTTTCCTTTTGCCTCTGGTCACACTTTCCTCTTRAGCAGGAGCCTCTCATGCCTACTGATTTGGGATGCAGAGGTTTCTCTCCTGCAGCGTGTCAAAGGAATATGAATCATCACCTTTTTACCTTTTTATAAACCTAAACCTTATAAATCATCCATTTCTCAGGAAAGGGATGGATGCTAGAAAGATAAACTCTTGAACTTTCTTTACAGAAATTGATTTCCTAATTACCAGCCTGCTTATTTTATTAAATATAAGGAATATATAGCTAACCACAGAACCCCATCAAGAGAATTTTCTTATTCAATGCTTTGCCAGACAGAAGCATCTGTACAATTTCCACAGTGCCTATACATGTTTTTTTCCTGAAAACTCTTTGAAGTATGTCTTCTTTCAGGCTATGTCCACCTGGATGAGCCTATAGCATGGATACCTGTGTGCATAGGCATGCAGGTTCACATACACCGATTTGGACTGAATTTAAGATAAATGTCTGCACTTTTCTTAATTTGTTCTCTCCTTCAAACATGTCTCAGTGCAAGCCCAAGTATAACTCTGCTCTACTGGTTTAAGGAATTCCAGAGTTAAGAATTACACAAAATAGTCCAGATGTTAGGAGCTGCTACTACTTTGGCAAGGCAAAATACTGGCTGTCCTTAGGCATAGCCTTGTTTGCCGGASTAAACTTTAATCTTGGGACAAGTCCAGCAGTAAAAATGTTGGTAAAAATGCCCAAAGTTAAACAAGCTGGGTAAGGAACWGAAGTAAAATTGGTAAAACAGGAATTACCTGGCAATAGGCTTTGCTGATAATAAACTTTTTTCTTCATGTTCACATGGTGTTCAAGAAAGCTTAAATATTTGCTACATGTAAACATAAATACCTTCTTCATCTGCCACGTTAGTCTTTCTTCTTTGAGTGCTCAAAGCAGGGCTGTCACCAACACCAGATCAGGTCAGCCATGGCTTTCTCTGGCTGAATTTTGAAAACCTGCAAATGGAGGATGTAGATTATACAASCTCTTACTCAAAATAGTGATCAAAAGTGTAAACAGAAGTTCAGTTGTCAGTCAGGGGTCCTCTTCAGCCAAAGCCCTCAAGTTGGCTGGTCAGTTATYACTGTTCTTGTTGCTGTTGCCACTTGCTGTCATTCACCATGTGGAACATTTATGCACTGCAATATTTATTTCCTTTAAAATATGCTTTTGGATTACTGCCAGCTTTGGCAAGCTTTGTAGCCCACATGGTTCAGGATTTGTCTGTGAATTTCTTTCTGTTTAGACCAACTGCTGCATCACCCTTTGTTGATCCTTGTTATCCAAATTATCTCATCTTTCATAGGATTGCAAATAGCAATATTCTTCTTATGTAGGAGTAGGTATAAGCACCAGCTGGTGCTTTGTGCATTCATTTATTCTAATTTTCTTTGTAAATCTTCCCATCCAAAACCAAATTACGCCATTACATTAAGACTAATTACATTAGGAGCTGCTCAACACGTAATGTAAAATCAAATGTTATCTCSTAGAGCTTGATGATGCTGCACACCAGAAAAGAAGGGTGGAAAAAATCATATCAAGTATTACTGGGTACAGATGAATCAGGAGAAGTAATCTCAGGCGCTCCTCTGAATGCCCAATGCAGAGTAAGCCTTGCTCATCCAGACTGTCAGAATGTGATTAACCTTCTGTGCCTTGTGCCTCTGAGGTGCACTAGGCTTTCTGTCTGGCTGCCTTTCAATTTTTGTGAAAATGCCCTACACCTTTTGTGACCAAAGTGATACTTCTAAAATACAGCTTCTGTGTATCATCAGGGAAGGAGAGTGTCTCAAAGTAATGTCTGCATTCTTGTGCTTTTCCCTCTCCCTTCTCACCTGCATAAACTACACTGACATTTAAATTGCCATCTTTTGCTATCTAAGCTAATGTCCTGCTGCCATACCTGCTGCAGTGTGAACCTGAACCATTTTTTTCAGAGAACCCTGGCTTTCTGCAGGTCCTCTCGAAATAAGACCGTATAAGCAAGGTGCAGAGTGTACTGATGTTGCCTGATATGTGCATAATTCAGATCTAAAATAGCACCTCAGCATCTGTTTTTATACATAAAATTCCAGTGAATGCCAGAGTAGCTTTCATGCTTCCTGGTACATCACCTGGTGATTATGGACAGCTTGTTTCCTCAAGTCAAAGACTTCAGTTCCCTAGAAAAATAGATATATACAAAAGAACTTTCAGGCAGTTCAGAATTTAAGCTGATSAAAAAATTATGTGCTTAGTCTTACCTGACATGAAATTCAGTGAGTTCAAGCAGGTTGTGTTTTCTTAAACTCAGAATGGAGTTAACTTGTGAGGCAGAGTCTGAAACATTATGTTTAAATACCTTCTTCAAAATGTATTGTGAAATATTCTAGGTAAACTAAAAACATTATTTGTGTTGGCTTCTTCCTAACAAATTTGAATTGCTTTTAAAAAACTCCTTTTTCATATTYAGTCTTTACATTAAAAAAAAAAAAAAAACAAAAAAAAAATAACCAAACCAAAAAACTCTAACTGAAACATTTCAACCAACATTTCCAAAAATTAAGCAAATAGCTAAATATACATCACCCTGGCCTCAATCCATGGACAGGTTAATGGATCTACTGCTCTAGCTTTTTGCAGGAACCTCACATWGTAATTTCTGCATCAGCTCTAACTTCAAGCTGAACTCTTGAATAGCCTTTGCATGCCAGTCTGCATTAAAGATTGCAGATAGGACACCTAGGTATGTTCTTTGACTTCATTCTGAGTATTAAAGACCTCTTTGACCTCTTGCCTGAAGCCAAATGCTGATAAATTGTTTGTAATTGTATTCTTAACCTCTGAACTGCAGAGAAAGGAGCAGTACTCAGACCTTTCAGATGAGGTTAAGGTGATGAAATACCCCACTCAAGGTGCATTTCTTTGGCTCTGTCCTGTGTCCCTTAAACTGTGTGAAGGCTCTTTGTAAGCGACAGAATTCACCATGCTGTGTGAGGAGGGGTAGGATTTGTGGCTCAGTTTGACMTTAGATGCCAGGTGTTGACCTCCAACATTTGCCAGAACTGTGGGAGAAGAACAGTTCCTGAATCATCATCACGTGTCTATTGGACCACAGGAGCACYGTATTTTTGTCTGGACTGCACATACATTTCCATTATAAGGGCAAGGGAGGAGAGTGGAATTTTTTCCTTTACAAGAAACAGAATTCAACTGGTGAATAAAGAAAGCACAAAAGCTGTAGCAAGGAACTTGGTTATGCATCTGCAATCTATAGGGAGAGGGGTAAGGGAGGTAAAAAGAAAAAAAAAACTTTATTCAGAAAGTTTGATTCTGGCAGTAGCTTTAAAATATCCAAGTACTGTTTTGAAGAGCTAACCTGTCTTCTGAGAAAAGCTACCTTATCAAAGTGAAAAAGAACATATTGTTTCTTAACTTCAGATGACCTTTGGAAAAGCAGTGTGTGAAATCCTCAGAGCACAGACTCAGGAAAGATTTGTGTGTTTGTGTTTGCTTAGCTTGTTAGCTATGTGTTCGATATACAAGAGAATGCATCT
The DNA here is from genome assembly GCF_030028575.1 of Malurus melanocephalus. NCBI lineage: Eukaryota > Metazoa > Chordata > Aves > Passeriformes > Maluridae > Malurus > Malurus melanocephalus. Next base: position 649,824 of record NW_026623627.1, read on the forward strand.
ACCAATATTTTTTTTCTTTTCTTTCCTTTCCTTTCTTCCTTGCTTATCCTTCCTAAGTTTTTACTATCATATTCCCACTCAAAGAGAGTTCTGAAGCCAAAATCAGCCTGTGGGGCTTTTTTTTTTTTCTTTTTCCATGAGTCAGCACCTGAAAGCAGGTCAGCTTTCATGCAGATGGCTGTATCCTTGTAAATCATTGGGCTTTTAGCCTCTATCTCTTGGCATCAGTCTGGGAAGACACAGGGAGAGAGATTGTTCCAGATGACAAAATAGGCACAAACAGAAGCAAATAGGATAAAGCCTATTAAACACAAATGCAGGAACTTTCCAGGCAAGCATGGAGGTATTCCCAGAGCCACCTAAGCAGGGGACAAGGAAGACGTGGCAATCTGTGGAGGCCACAGTATACAAAGGGGTGCCACAGGAGCAGCAGGGCCCCAGCCCTGCAAAGTGAGCGAAGGCAGGGTGGGATACCCTGAGTCCCCAAGGAAGATGCAAGCTAAACCAGTGTACATCTGTGATCACTTGAAATGTTCCACAGTATTTTTTATTTTTTTTTTTGGTGAACAATTTTGGTTTCAGTCTCTTTCTTGGCTGCTACTCTGAGAACAAAACAGATTCCTTAGGTTTGGGGGGGATCTCTCCCGAGGTCATGTTTGTGTTGCCGTGCAGGCTTGTGAAACAGGCTGAAGCTAGTCCAGGAGAGTGTGCTGGGGCTCTCAGGGCACAGGCAGTTTCTGATGACCTGCCACTGCATGCTGACATTCGTGGTTGTTATTGTCATTCTCACCAGGAAGTGACAGATTTTTATGTAAGGTGCCAGGTCATTAAGTAACTCTGTCTTGGTTCAGTACCTTCATTTGTATGCAGCAGTGGTTGGGTACTGTTACAGGAAAAAGGTTTCTTATGAATTAATGACATTGAAAAAGAGCCTTCTAAAGGAACTGTAATAGACTGTRCGTTTTCTTTTTCTCTTTAATTCTGAGTCCCCCTGATCTTTTAACAATTTGGGTTTTCTTGAGCTATATAGTTTGTACAGGACTACAGTAGYTATAAAGCTGTGTAGTTTATATAGGACTACAAACTTGAAATGGTGATACCTGCACATAGTCATTCTATTTAAATAATTGAAATAATTACAGGGCTTCAATTCAAAAATCATATCTTTCCATATAAGTATTCCGGCTGTAGAAATCAAAGGATACTAACAGAAGTTATTCTACTTCTGTCTCTGGAATATCAATGAGATTTTTAAAAAGATTTTCTGTGATATTAAAAGCCTGCCATTTTTAAAACACAGATCAGGTTCTGGGTTGATCAAGCTGAGCACTTTGCAACAGTTTTGAGCAACAGTTTTGAGCAAGTCCAGACTGAGGAAGAGTGTTTGGAGATGAAACAGGAGATGTCGTGGACTTTTTTAGTCTGGTGTGGAAAGAGGTAACCTAGGTTTTAATGAGGGCAAAAATCCAGCTCTGCAGTTGGTAGGACTTGTCTAACATTTCATCTCTTGCTAATGGCCTCCTTGGGTAAGGGCATTGCCAGAGYTCCTTTTCATTTGGGGGTACCTGCAATTTTCATCCTACTTAACCCACAGCTTCTMAAAATGAACAAGTAAATGGTGCTTGTGTCTCCCCCAGAGGCCTGGTAAATATCAGGGGAAAAGTGGTCGCTGCCTCCAGCCTCCAACAAAAACTATGGCAAAATTTTATAATAATGGGAAAGAAGATTTTGCTTTTAAAATGTATTGATTTTGCAACAAAAGTGAGTGGAATAYTTTACTGGTGTGATACAAAACGTAAGTAAAGTTTATCTGAGCAATTACAATGACTAAAATGGAGTAGGTGTGTCTAATGTTTGCTTGACTATTTTTTTCCCCACTTGAAAATCTGCAGCATTCAAAGGAAAATAATAAGTTTTTCATCTTTTTATTSGATTAGAGAGTAGGTGCTCTTTATATCGTAAACATTTCATTTACAGTTGAGTGAAATTATTCCCATTTACCTTTTTTAGCATTAATTCAGACTTAGAATTTTTATATTTTTCATATATATACGTGAGTTTCATAACTTGCAATCATTGTAAAGTGCTTTAGTTACAAAATTGTACTGCATCTTTTCAAACAAGAATTTGATTGTGGCAATTGAAATAACTGCTTCAAAAGCCCCACCTAATCCCCTCTTTTTTCTTTAAATGATAAACCATGAATGATATTCCAAAGGAGATGCATAGACTTTGTAAAAGGAAACACATTAAAAGAGCTGAAATTGCCACTTCAAATCTTCATTTGTGTGGAAGTATCTGACTTACTTTTATCACAGATTATAATGTGTTGAGAAAATAGAAGTACCCATGAATTGGAAATAGATTTGTTACCAGCTTTCCTGTTCTACACTCTTCTGGTTCTTGACCCTCTTCATAGCATTAGTGCATCACTTGCTATCATTTTGAGGAAATATTATTCAAYTCATGTCATTTATACCACTATTTTTGTTTCTGTTCTTACTGAGTTGATTAAAAGGTTTAAAATTTGTAAATCTGTAAGTTACCCTCTTGCAAAAGTGTTGGAAAGTTGAGAGGACCACTCATGCAGAGTAAGAATGTCAGCTAATATATTTGAGCTGAAAATACTGACATAATAATTGCATTCATTCACGCCCTTTCAGAGTTTGACAATCATTTGTTAAATGTGTCTTAACATATTTATSCTGCTTATGTCAGACTTCAACTGGAAACCACTTTGGATAAATTGAACTACTCATTTTTTTCAGTTGTCAAAAGCTACCTTTGCTTGAGCAAAAGAAGAGCTAGAGTTGTCTYCCAGTCTTAAGTCTGACTTGATGAAAATGACTTTGGGAGCTTCCATAGTGATGTCAATCCAAAGATTTCCAGATAAGATTACTGACTTAAAGACTAAAACAGATGATTTGGGCTTTTTTTTCCCCTCTTTGCTTATCTTCCCCTTATTTGYCAGCCTACTAGCCTAACAAACTCAACAAAAGGTCTTCAAATCTGGCTGGATTGTTCTGCATTAATGTCATTGAGAAGCCTGTGGTATAAATGACTGACCCTGAAATTTGAACTGGGGAAAAGGAAAGATATTAATCTTGTTGCTATCTATAYGAACTTCTTGAAATTAATGGGAGCCAATAGCAGGAAAATCATTTGACAGAAGTTGTTTCATGAGAAGTGGAATTAGTAGTTGGGTTTATTATTTATTTATGCCCTCTGTACTTTAATACTTTCCATTGTTCCATCTTATCCTCTGTGACCTCTTCAAAGACTAAAACGCATTTAGGAAAACTGAATGTATACCTGAAGGCTGTGCCATCTCCATAGGTTCTGTTATAGCTGGACAGCAGGTTCAGAAATTATCAAAGAGAGTTAATGAAGCTCAAAACACACAGGGGCATCAGAAGGAACTGTAAYTGTGAAGATTAAATTTGCTCATCTTGTTATAGCTTTAGAAGGCTAATACAATGCAAGTARACTTGAAAAACTTTTGCCAGTTGTACCTCAGTGCATGAGCACTCCCACCAGCAATCAGTAGGACCAGTCAAGTTACTAATTTAGAATCTGACTTCAGATTAGATGGGAGAATAACATTTCACAAATTGTTAATGAGGCCTTTCAAACTATTCTTTTAATGTTTGGCATATTTATTATGTTTATAGAACACATACAGTGTATTTAATCATAACTTGTTGCTTCAAATAAAAGCAGTATTTCAGATGTTTCTTGTGCCTCAAGCTTATGGTTGAAATTACTTCTTCCCAAGATCATAAGGATCTTGTATTTAGTATTTATGGTATTAGTGTTGAGGCTTTAGTTAATTCTAYTGATAAATGGTTAAGGAGAAGATTCTTTCATGTGGAGCTCCTCATTGCCATATCTGTCCTTTGCTGGAGCTCTGCAGATGTATTTCACATTAATGACCATCTGAAAYGTGTCGGAGTTTTGCTTTTCTATAGCAAGTAGGAAAAGATTTGATMATTTTTCTTGGATCAAATCCATTAGTACATTTCCTTCAACTGCTCTTCCAAATGAGGAAGRATAATGTTTAATTTCAGGTAAAAACTATTTTAAGTAGAACAGGTTCCCCAGTTCGTGAAATAGTTTTTGTTAAACGTATTTTTAGTAAAAATATTTCTGACATGACTGAATTGCTGGTCTGTTATTAAAATGTGGTATTTTGGAAACAGTGGCATTCCCACATGATCTTTGTCATAGGCTCTGTGTTTGTAACCAGTGGCTGCTTCTATAAATGGTGCACTCAGCACAGGAGGGTGAGTTCACACACCCCTTTCTGTACAGGCACACTGGCCTGTGAACTATAAATGGAAYAAAAGGATGAACTTCAATGGGCACTTGCTATTTTGCAAGATAAATAAGTGTTGATGAGTTAGAACCTTGTTGATTTGTCTGAAGTAGTTTAAATAAAGCCTGTATGACATATGCTTTTCTTGGTATTTTTAGAAGTCCAGCTCCRGTGAGACCTGAACCTACACCAACAACTGTCCCTGCAGAAAAGCAGGAAGTTAAAGCTCCCCGTGTGAGGAAGTTGACAAGGCAGTACAGTTTGTGAGTAACACACAGCACTATCTTTGTGCTTTTGCCTGCTACAGCTGAAAATGAAAGGGGATGCTAATTATTGCTCTGGCAATGCCTTCTGAAAGGCATGAGTGCAATTACATGATAATGATCTTACACCGATACCATTCCTTTCATCACTGAGAATCTTCAAGCTTTTAATACAAAACGAATTTGCCTTTCCTATGCAGTTGCTAACTCTTTGAATTGCCGTCCACCTTTTCCTGAGCTTATGGGTTAGGAATTAAAACCTCTTTACCACAAGAAATGTCAAAGACCTGGTGTGAGCTGGAGCAAGCTGCTCTGTGGGGTTCATTAAACCCCATTTGCAAAATGAGGAAAACAGTCTTTAGTTGTGGGGGCATCAAGCTGTGCTSTGAGCCATTCCCTCTCAGAAAGTATGCCCTCCTTCTCTGTGATTTGTCGCATGAAGAAATTGCTGAGCCTGCTACAGCTATTTCTCTTAGCCAGCAAAGCTAATTCTCTTAGGCCTGGCAAGAGTGATCTGTGCCTACAGGGCTTTGSCATCCCATTTACACGTAATTCATTTCACTTGAAAGTCTCTAGAGATGTGAGGTACTGAAAGTGTTGATTTGTCCTCCCATGGAAAGACAGACAAGGCCATCAGAAACTAGTGAGGAGGGAAGGGATAATATTGTCATAAACCTATTAGTACAAGAGCACTAATGTCATAATGAAGAAAAAATAYGTATGGTTTCCATGGGAAATGGCAACTGTCAGTCCCTCCAGGAGTTTAACAGTCTTATGTCAGTAAATATATATCAATATTAGGAAAACTTTCCCATCTCTACAAAGGATTCTAATAAATACCAATATGTACTTATKTTCTGTTTCACTGTTTAAGAACATTGTCTTTTTGACAATCTGTATCACCAAAATTGAAAAACTATTTAGGAGAAGAACTAGAAATGAGTCAAATTGAAGCTAGGAGGAAAATGAGCTGTTAGCCAAATTGGTATTTRTCCAAGAGGCCAAGACTGGCATGTGGAAACACACGATCGCTTTTTGATTGATGAGATTTTCAGGAACAATTTTGAGCTTGTGAATTTTCAGTTGTCCAGTATTAGGTATGAGGAACAGCAGACAAACACATCTAACCATGGGTGTCACCTATGCTGTGGCCATGTRTAGGGCCAAAGACTCCCTAGTTAAAAATTCAGGCTGCAATTTATTTTTGCTTGTTTTGTAAACCCAGATGCTATTCAATTTAAATAATCTCGKATCTGGAATGCAAATATAGGAAATGCAAAGAAATAGTGAAGGATTGCTGTGAAATTGATACACTGAAGGCCAATTCTCAGTCTTACAGCTAATGTGCTGATAGCTTGATGGCTGTAAATCAACCTTAATCCTTATTTTTCCACTTCCTTGTATGCACCGGAGCAGTTTTACCCAGCAAGGATGGGGAGGGTGCCAGTGTATTCCTGCTGAGAGTGGGGAGCAAGARCTGAGAAAATGTCAGTGACATGTTTCTGAAAGAGAGATTAACTAGGTCAACAGCCCAGCTCTGGGCTTGTTACATTAATAAAATGTCTATTCAACGGGTCCAAAAGATTTCACTTTTTTTTTTCCTGCATAAAGCAGGAAAAAAAGCATGTACTGTGCATGCTGTGGTGCTGAATTCTATGCTTACCCAGAAGAAATAGAAAATGAAGTTTGGAAAAGATAACATTAATCACCAAAACTTTATGTCATAATCAAAAAACATTGCCARGCAACCCACCACAAGGTTGTGTAACCTGTATGTCATGTAGTTTTGAAGATTTTTGTGTTGCCCAGGCATGCTGCCTTCAAGTGGCTCTAAATCAAGTACAGTTCCGTTCTGGAAGTATCTGTCAAGCTGGCATGGCAGGCTTCTGTGCACTGTGAGTACCTAATTGGTAGTTAAAATGGTGCTGCTTTATGAGCAGAAGTAATGTTTCTCATTATTTTTTGCCGTGCATAAACTGTCAAGCTGTAGTCTTTCCTTTTCACACATCATTCCCAGTAATAAGGCTTCCATAGGCCAAATTATGGCTTTGTTTACCTCCATCCAATTGCAATTAACGATTGGAAACATCCTGACTCAGGGCTGACTGATCCCAGTGATTTGTAGTCAGTGGGGTTCTGCAAAAGGAAATGAAGGTATAGCATTCTTAACTGGCTTTCATTTAGTAGTGACAGTAGGTGAGATGGAAAGAGTTCAGCTTGACGGCCKAAAGCCCAGGGGAAGCGTGCAACCTCATCTTAAATAAAATGTTTCCTCTGTAAATGGAATAAATGGGACAGGGAAAAGATACCCTCACAAGAATGTTTCTAAAGAAATCCTTTTTGGAGTCAATCAAATTCCTTTAAAAATGGTTTGGAAACTGCACAGACTAGCTGCATAATGGGTGTCAAATCTACCGTTGTCTGAAGCCAATGAAGCAGTCAGATCCATGGATGGATGTCACCAGATCTGTTCTTATCAACGCTGCCAGCCTCCACAGAAAAGAATAAACTTTAAAGTGGAGTAATACCTAGTCAGTTCATTTATGCAAATATCCATGATCCATAGAAACACTCCTTGCACATAACAGCCATAAGATTTCCATTTCCACATGAGAGGTACCTAGCCGRTCCATTTCTGAGGAATCTTTAAAGCTTGAAAAAAAAATCTAATTTACTTGAAAAGGTGGCTGCATTGCAGAAGGAAGAGTAAATGAAGCTTCACTTGAARGCACTACAGCAGACATACAGGTTACCAGCGCCTTCTCTGACACAAGTGCAGACAAAAGTCCGGTGRCACTTTCTAATGAGAAAATCCGTCTGCTTTTCTCAACTGCAGTGATGAAGATGACCTTCCTCCAGCACTGGCAGCAGCAGCAGCAGCATCAACACCTGTGTCTTCAGCATCACCTGGGTCGCAGAAAACGTGTACGCCMCAAACATCGGAAGGACAAACACAGGTTTCACCAGGTGGCAAGGTAACACACAGAGATGTGAACTTTTGTCACTTGGGAGAGGGTTCAGGAAGGGCAGGAGGGAGCTGTGAATAACAGGTTTTCTCTAGATGGAGTAATTCTACATTTAAGAGTAGTTTTTTAATGCAGTTGTAGTAATATGTTTAACTTCTTGTGTAAGGAAATAATTAGAGCCTGCTCCAAGACCCAACTAAAATCCATAACAGTTTTTCATCAGCATTAGGGGGCAGTGCATCAGTGGATTAATTACTTTGATTTTAAAGTTGCCTAATTTTGATGTCAATCTTTCCTGAGTTGCCATACCTAAAAAAACATGGTGTGAAAATTTAAATCCATTTGGCATTCTGTGCTTTAAGGAATTAAAAAAAAAACACAACAAAAATAACCAACAAAAATACAGAAATTAAATGTTTTGGGGTTTTTTTTTCCAATGTTGGGTTTCTTTTTTGCCTTTAGAGTTCCACAGATGCTGGAAGTACATTTGCTTTGGAGCCAGGTGACCTCCTGATGGATTTCACAGAGGCCACACCAATGGTAAATGGTTTTAGTTTGTAACCAGGAAAATGTAAAGGTTTTCAATAATCTGTCTGCAGCTAAAATGAATGGGACACTATACAGCGTGTTAGATAGTGCATGGGAATAAAGTAAGGTTCCTTGATATTCAGTGATCCTGAGCCTCCATCAAACTCAGCTCAGAATAYCTGAAAATAAGTCCACATCAACAAGTGTTATGGCTGGTCTTCTGAATGCATTTCTTTGTTGTTGGATAACTATTTATCTCTCCTGTTTGGATATATTTACACATTGCTGCACTGGTTTCACTAGCTTCTTTGTCCCTGTAACACAGATTCCTAATGTGATCATAGTTTTGCTTTTGGGAGTTGTCTGAAAAGTCACTTCTTTTCCCCACAATTTTGTTCAGACCTTACCTAATAGCCAATCCAAAGATGTGTACTTGCACTTTCATGTTTCATTAGCAGGGTGCTCACTTTAAACAAAATTGTCTTTAATGTGTTGATTATTAACTTCTTTTTTTGGAGGTACATGAATTATATTTTTGCTTAAAAGCCAAGGAGAGATTCTGGTCCCGCTGAAGTCAAAATGCCTCTTGACTTCAGTGATCCCAACGCTTTCATCTCAGATTCTCAGCAGATTTCTCAAATAATCATAACACAGTCTTTAACTTCCTCCTAGTCACCCTGCATTGCAAATAACTCTAATGCCAGATAGCTCCTCTGCTGTCTTCTATAAACCACAGTTAAAGCATATAAAAAGCATGAAAAGGACAGCACTACATTTTGGGCATAAACTGTTTTGTATTAAGGTAATTCTGTCCTGGACATTGCTTTCGCTACWTGGTTACGTCCTACTTTACAGTATTGGAAAGGTGCTGTGGGGTTGTGCCTTTTGCTTCAGAGACAGTATTGTACTTGTCTGTAAATAACTGCTTGTGCCCTTTTACTGCTGGATGAGACCTGAAGGGCTTGACAAGACACAGGCAGACTGAAACCAAAACCAMCAGAAAGGAGGTTGTGGTGAGGTAGGTATCGGTTTCTTCCCAAGTCAGAAGAGACAGGATAAGAAAAAACATCCTCAAATTGCTCTCTAAATCTAATATTAGTAACAATTTGTTCACTGAGAGGTTAATAAAGCATTGGCATAGGCTGCCCAGGGAAGTGTTTGAGTCGACAGCCCTGGAGGTTATTAAATAACTTGTGGGTGTTGAGGGACATGGTTTAAGGGGGGATTTAGCTGTGCAGGGTTGGTGGTAGGATTTGATTATCTGAAGGGTCTTTTCCTAYAGAAGTGATTCCACGATTCTGTCTAGGTTAGATTGTCCTCTATAGAAGTGGCAYGTTTGAGGCTAAATTTTAGTTATTTATTGGAGTTTACAAATAGATTTTTCCTTTTAAAAACATACCATATCTTACTGCGTTAATCAGATTTCTAAAAAATTAGTTGTAGGGAGACTTTAGTAACTGACCTGCTAACACAGGTTTGTTTTTTGTTTTCATTTAACAGAAGTCAGCATTACACACTTTTTCCTTTTCCAGCTGAGTATGCAGGCTTTTTGCCCTAAATATTTTACCAAATCATGCTTTCCCTTTCCCTACCCCACCTTCGCCTGACATAATTTATCACTCTGTATGTTCCTAAACTAACCTTCCATTGACTTTCTTGGTTTTAATATTTTGGAGAGCAGGTACTACCCAGCATCAATCAACCCTTTTTGTTTTGTTTAACATCTATAAAGGTCAGCTTGTTCTCTACAGAGCAGGTATTGTTTACAGACCTTTCTCTGCAGTTTCACTGACTACAGGCTGCTCTCAGTTGAGGTTTGAATGAAAAGTTTACTCTTCAGGGAGAGAGGCTCCAAGGAAAAGCAAGCTAAGGGCAAATGYATAACTTTGAGACTGTCTGATTATTTAATAGTTTTGTTGTGATAGCATGTGCTGTCTGTTATTTGAGGGTCAAGGTCATGGCCACCTTAGCATTGTGTTGCTGTCAAGTCTGTGGTGGAGTGCTCGTTTGCATGCTGTGACCTGGCCCTTGGGAATTTGTTTGTTAATTGCACCCATTTGTTTCACATTCAGTGRCAGGTACAGTATCTAAAGGGGTTATTCATGTTGTCTTATTTGGGGTATTTGYCTGAGGTGGCATAGATGGAAGTTCATGTTCCTTTGTAGTCAGGAGTTTCCTGCAGAGGGTCATTCAAACAGCTGTCTTGTCTTTGTTGTCTGGTCTAGAAAGTCTAAGGCACCTAAACTGGTCATCCAAAATTAGGTTTTATCATTTATTTCAGTCGTGATACATGCTGCCAAACTTCCCCAGTTCACTGRAGAGCTGTTAATTTGAAGCAGCTTCAGACATCCTCCTTCTTTTCTGTGGCCTTACTGGTAGAGGGTGATTAATAGTCACTGACTCTGCTGCGTGATCTCCGTTGTTCAGTGTCTAACCACTGATGCTTCCTGATGACCTTGGGCTTGATCCAGGTTTTGCCGCTGTTGCCAGCAAAACAGTGGAAGATACCAAATACAGGGGAGAACATGCTGAGAATTACACTTACAACTGGAGCTCAGAAAACCAAAATAACTTATAAAAATGTAAGAATTACTGAATGGAGTGGATTAATAGAAATCATCAAGGCTGCCACGCAGAGATGAGAGCAGTCAAATTTGTCTACTCGGTCAGCCTGGAGGAGCTGTTGTGATATATACAAGAACCAGCTGAGCTCTAATGGTCACTTAGTCATCAATACTTGGACTGCCAGTAACAGCAGGGCAATTATGAGGCAGACTGATTTCAGGAAATCATTTTGCAGGAGAAATAATGTGCATTTACTAATGCAGATTGCCTAGAGGGAAAGGTATCCTTTTGTTCTCTGCAGTCCTCAAACCCTGTGGTTTATSCACACTTCTATTCATTTTTCAATTAGATCCAGCAATTAATTGACTACAAAATATTACTTGTTGTCCTTAAAATCATTATAACCTGAGCAGAAGAACATTTTATTTTTTTTTTTACCACTCTATTGTGACTTTTAGCACTGTATGCTTTTAGCTTGTATGTAAACAAGATTCAATCCCTCCTCCTTTTGTGTTTCAGAAAAAGAAAATGGATTAAAAAAAAAAAATAACCAGCAGCATATTTGAAGAATTATCACATTAGGAGCATCCTTAATGAGGTATAATAGAGTAAGTTTAGTCAGTGTAGTAGGCCCTTTCTGCCACCAGCCTCTCTCTCCTCCTGCACTCCCTCCTTTTGTTYCTAGCTTTTATGGAACTGAAATCAAAGCCTGAGCTTCAAGCTATTCTGTTGCAGCTTATAATCAGTATGATTTCTGGCATGTGTATGAACACAGAGTTTTCTTGTTTAGGTACAGAAAGCTCAGTCTTATGACCCTGAATGAATGTARCAGCTGCTACAGCACTCTGGCAAATACCTTCTCAACCAAGAGAGAAAGGCGGTGTGCCCGAACTTCAGTTTGACCCTTATGCACAACATGGAGCTATTCCTAAATTTAGACTAAGGTTTCTGATGGGCTAAGACTAAGTCATGATCACATCTGAAGAGATATCAGAGAGCAGTAATTTACAGCTGGCTATGTACTTTCAWACTATAGGTTATCTCACCATCAAGTGAGTAATTTTCTAGAGCTTCACCTGCCATCTATTGGCAGAAAATAGAAAGAAGAAAATTATTTGCCTATTCAAAGTCTGAGATATAACATTTARAAGATATAAATTACCAGTATGACAGTTTAAGATGAAAAATAATTGCTATCTGTGTAATACAAGRTATTTTTATTTAGGATGAGTTGGAAACAACTATTTCTRTTTTAGTGRTAGCATTACTAGGGTATGCAGTTGYRTTYGTTCAAAGCGATCTCACTGAGTCTGAAAAAGTTCAGAATTTGATGCATTAGCATCTGCCATTTTGGAAATAAAGTGAAGTCAACCAGGTCACAAGTGAGTCAGCTCAGGGGGAAAATTTGAGAAGTTTTTGTATCTTGATGGAGGTGATAAAACATCCTTGCAAACTCTAAGTAAATAGGAAATAATGAGCAAGAGGCAGTRAATAGAGTAAAATCCTTTCATTCCACTCCCCTTTATTACCTGTTATATTAATAAAGAGTTCATTTGATTTTTAGTTGCTAGATTTTCATTACAATTTTGCAAGGTTGCAGCAAGCCAAATAACAGAGTGGGAAATTAGCTCAGTATTTCTTACCTTCATTTTGAAGAACTTTTCACTTTCTGTGCAAAGCAAATTTTCAGTGGAAGACAGGCAAATATATCAAATAATACCCMCATAACCACTCCTTTTGGCACTGAATTCGAAAGAAAAGTGTCTACAATGTAATTCAAGACTGATATTTGATAAGAACATTAACATGTATCTACTATCTAACTGGCTGAAAGTATAGATCAAGTATCTCTGCATGCCCCCGAGGTCTTTGAAACAGCTCAGTCAGAGACAAATTTATAAATGCTTTACTTATGGTGAACTACATACTGGAGAAAAATAGGACTCATGAAGACTGGGTGATGTATTTCAGAATTAGAAGCTTTCCACTTTTACATCTTCATAACAAGAAGAAAACTTCCTAGTGTAAGATGAATTGGATACAATAATTATGCAATGGATTAAAAGGGGAACATTAAAAAAAAAAAAAAAAGCTGTTTTCCAATCCAGCTTCTGAATTAACAGTATTTGCACACTCAAACTTGCTTGCAACGGCCAATAATGAGCAAAAGAATTTGCAAAAAGAAGCAGTTTGCCTGTTACACACAGAAATCAGTAAAAGCAGCAAACAGGATGTCAAATGCACATTTATTCCCTGTTTCAAGTTCATGTCCTTTAACTCCATATTAAACTAAAAAAAAGCAAAGAACAGAAATTGCTAAAGCAAACAACTTMAATACAAAAAAAAAACTTACGGTAATAGGCAATAAATCTAGTTCCATGTGAACTCAAGGAATACTCTAAATTTACTCATATTGCAAAGGACTATTCTGCTGCAAGAAAAGGGCATCAGCTGTATGGGAACACATTGTAAAGGGGTGCACTGTAAGTCTCAGTCAAACCAAGCACAAGACATTTGACAGGGGATTTGCAGAAATTGCTCAGGGGTCTGTGCAGCATAAAGCTTCTAGGAGCACACAGCTTGAATCAAGCAAATGCAGGTTACCTGAGCATCATTTAGGTTGAGATTTAGAACATTTTAAAACAAGCATAGCCTTTGGGCAACCAGATTAATGGGTGAATACATAAAGCATTATAAACAGGACTTGTGACTAATGTAGCTCTGAAAAGTACAGGGTTTTATTGCTGGATGCCAGTTTCATAAGCAGTCTGTTGAATTACTAACATGTGAGATAACTGAGTGTCAGACTGAGAGACAGGCCCTTGAATCTTAGTTTAAAATTCACTAAAATGCCTAAAACTCTTTGACTGCTGCTTAGCTATTTACAGATTTTCTCCCATACATCCATTACAGAAGTAGTCAGTGAAGAAACTAAATGAGAGAATGCTAAAAGATGAACTGTAAGCTTMCACATTTACTTTTAATTTTTCCTCTGTTTTAAGTGATTTAGATTCATTGGCTCAATATATTTTTCCCCATTATCTGCATGCTGAGCAAAACAACTTGATGCACTCTAGATATATAGAAGATGATTCAACACTTCTCTATTTCTTTAAGAGATTGGAAGTGAATTCTCAAAAAAAAAAAAAAAGATCCACAAAGTGAAATCAATTGCTGACTTTGCACCTGTGGACCCTGTGATAAATTGGATATGATGTGTATTTGAGCAAGAAAAGCTACCAAAAACAGGGTGAAGTGAAAAGAAGTTCAGGCATGTATCRTCTAATGCAGTGCTTTTAAATAATCAATGGCTAACATTTTATAAAACTTGAGATGAAGAGAAGGTGCAGTATCGGAAGATTGGATCAAGAGGGCGTGAACATTTCCTGGAGAGGCGGTAAATTCTGCCATGTGCAATTTTTTTTTTATCACCTTTTGTGCTTTTTAAGATGCTGTCCTAACCACCCTCTGGTGTTCCAAGTGCCTGCTTCATGTTAGTAGAAGTTATAAGGTGTGCAAATGCCTATCAGTAAATCTGGTTTCTAGAATCTGGTAAATCTGGTTTTAAATCTGCTAGCAGAGCTGGTCCTGGAACTCACGATTTTGGCTGGACTCCATGGCAGGCCTGAGCAGATGGGATCTCATTTGAGAAGATATTTACACCAGGAGACTGAAGGTTCTTCTAGCACCTGTGTGTCTGCAGAGAGACAGAATCAGAGAAATGCTCAGTAGCTGTGAGATTGTTGCACAGTGATGGGATGTTTGCTGTGCCTGTGCGATGGGTGCTTCGGTGACCAGGTTGATTTCCAGACTTGTCTGTGAAGCTGGAGGGCTGAGGCTGTGGTGTCACAGCTGCACACGTAGCTCTTTGTGTAGCTGGGTGMTGGGTGGTTTAATCTGTGCCACATCCTCAATGGGGAGCACCAACCCTACAAACAAAATTACTTAGATTTAGGTCAAATCAGCTACAAAACCCTTGKTTTCACAGATGGCTCTCCTGAGGACTGGGGGAGTGATAAAGTACATTTGCAAGCAGTGTAGTTTCTGGAGTAGCACTCCAAAAGGAAGTACTGTGGTTGYTGAAATCACCTTAAAGTTGGATCAGTTTATGGGAGGGGATCTGGGRTGTGCTTGACTGCAATGACAGGGACTTGAAGCCAGCTGCCAGGCAAGGTCCCAGGGACTCTGCTGCCTGGTGATGAAGAGCAGCTGCCAAACACCACAGACAGAGCAGTGCAAGACTGTGTGCTTCTCTTTATGTGCCATTAGTGCACTAATCATTTTCATCCAGAGCTTTTCTCAATGCCTCTGAAGCAATAATAATTGCCACCACCTCAGTAGTGTTTAGTAAGGTCAGAAAACTTGAGGTCACAAACATTACTGATGCTTAAAAAAAAAAAAAAAAGAAGAAGAAGAATGCTACCTGCAATCCCTTTCTCTCACTTCCTCATTTAAAAAAAAAAGTGATCATTCCATGGCAGTAGCAGCTTTCTCTTTTGCTTGAAATCAACATCAGAGTAAGTGAAAGGAATCAAGTAAATGCAAGCAAACATTTTAAACCAGCTGAMATCTACCTCTTACAGCAAGCAGAGAAGGCAAATCTTAAGTAAATCTTTTAYAACCTGTGTATTGTTGTAAATCAGGTCTGCTATGTTCAATCACACTTTTGTTCAGTAGCTTTTTTATTTCAGATTATTGCTTTACTTTTCAAGTGAGTGTGTTTCATGTTCTGAGCAGCAGTAAGCAGTTGTAACATTTGCCTAAGAAGAATAAAAGTGAACAATAAATAATGTTTTTCAGACACAGAGCATAAAGCAGTTTTTTGTGCTGGCTGAGTCTCCTTTTCCACTCTACAGTAATTGGTGTGATGATAGAAAAATGCTCAGTTTCTGTGCAAAGAGTGAAACCAGGTATATCTTTTGACATTTGCTCTCAATGAGACAAATAMAGTGATGAAGCTATTATGCCACGAAGTTTCTTGATAAAGGCATGTTGATCACCTTTCTTCTGGCCCAAGAAGTACATTATTCCTTTTGTCTCAGCAACTGTGAAKCTCCTAATCTCTCTTCCTCACTCTGATTAGAGACAATTGCATTTAGACTCCAGTGAGTAACTATTGTGTGTTTGTTTTCTTTCCATCCATCAAATGGATTGATATATATGTAATKGTAATTCACATCTTTCCAGTGTGATAGCAAGAGTGATGCTAACAGCTTGGCTSTTGTGTGGAATTTCAATTGAATGTCTCCAAGCTTCAGCAGAAAATGGGAACATCTACTTTCTGAACTRTTTTTTGACTGGCTTGGTGACTCAATTTTTAAAAACAGAAAAAAACCATCAAGTAAGGTTTCTTTTTATTTGCCATGCAACTGATTAATCAGAACTGATAGGAAATATTTTTCTTCTTTGATCAAAGTAAAATCTGGTTGTCTACATTTTCCTCCCCAAAGCCTGYATTTTGGAATGTATCCTGAACTGAGYRTCAGAGAGTAGTGAGAAGGATAGAYAGAAAGATCAGGCCAATTTGAAAGAAAATAGTGGTTCATTTTTAAGTAATGTTTGGTTATTAATTTCAATGAACTCGTGTTTCCAGCCAGAATGTCATTTCTGAATTAGACACTCAAAACTGCTCTGACAAAGTGCTGATTGAAACATTCTAATTTTTTTTTTTAAGTATAGAGAAAATTGAGTCCATTTCTTCCATAACACACCTAGTTTGAACAAATAGGCATTTTCTGATGAAAATTCCTAAGCAGTAGCAGTCCTTTTTGATGAACCACAAGTGATACCTAAGTGACCAGAGATTTTCTCTTCTGGYCCATCTCCCAATCTGCCCTCTGCTTTTTGCTGTTATTCACAACAGTGGGTAAATTCTCTACTGAAGCATAATATATATTTAATTTTCTGTAGTCTGTCTACTAGAAAGTAAAACCAAAACAGACACAGTCATTGACTGTGAGATTTGCATCCAGACAGGTCTTTTGCTTTGACTTCATGCARAACCTAGTACAAGTCTCATAACTCAGAGGAATGGCAAAAGTAGAATAACCAGTAAGTTGAACTGATAAAATTGAAGTTTGCATAAACCTCAGCATGTCTTTTGTAATTCCACAGYTCTGTGCCTTGTCCCAGACATTGTATATCATGGAATAAAACTGTCATTTAATTGTGGAAGAAAGAAAGCGGGAGTTCCCTAATTCTAGCCCATTAGCTATCATTGTGACTGAATTGCAAACCAAAGAACTCAGTASGAAGGCTCCTCTTTTTTCATTATCCCATACATCACCCTATGAAAAACAAAGTGCTGAGCTGTTTTGAGCTGAGGAAGAAAAATTCTACAGAGGTAGATACAATCATTTTAAGCCTGATTAATAGAAAGCAGTTCTTGCATACTTCTCGGAATTATTCCTTGGCATTTTTCCACTGAACCATCACTATGGAAGAACTTTGGATTTATGGCTCACCTTATGGTATGGCATTCTGTTCATTTTCAGCAAACCAAGAGCRAATGCCCCTACTCACTGGGAGACACAGCTGGTGAGGTCAGGAAAGTGAACCTCTGCAAAACTCCTTTAGCAAGTTAATGTGATTTACTGGTCCTTTGCCAAGGTTGACTAGAGTCTTGCAAACACTCCAGTGTTGTGGAATGTCACCTGGCCTCTTCTGGCGGAGTGCCAGATATTGCCAGGATAGATTTTGATGAAGAAGCTGTCCTTGCCACCTGGCACGGACACCAAGCCATGTGCACGTGCCCTGCTTGGAGCCCTGTTGGCACTGCTGGAGATGGGAAATCATGTGCCAAGMACAGTGGGCTTCTGACCACCTGAATTTGTGCACAATTTGGCACTCATGCTGCATCCGAGCACACTGTCAAAATTTATAACCATGAAGCTCAAATACTCACATGCAGATAGAATCTGTGTGTTTGCATCAGTGGCTGAGCTGCTTAGACTTCAGACAAAGCCTGTTCTCATCAAAATATGTGTGGTCAGCAGAGTCACACAGTTTGTGTGTGCCTCTAAAGCAATTTTGGCCTTCAGGTCTCTCCTGTCTTGCWGGTAGTGTTTTGGAGAAAGGATTGAAGAAACTTTCTCTTTGCTTCCTCACCAAGAGCAGGGTTGGTGAGGCAGTGTGGATAAAGGCTTTTCTTTACATCTGTAGGRTGGTTGAAGTTGGGTATATTCCTGCACCAAGAACAGTTAGAGAGCACACTCAAAAAGCAGCTGGCACAGGATTGCAATAGAAACCCCAAAACCAAACCAAAAACCAAAACCTAATAAGAAATCAGARCAGCACCCTGCTCTTACCCTCCCCCAAGAAAAGAGATTATCTTGGGGCTTAGCCTGCAGCTATCCCAGGGTTCTTGGGAAGAAATTTAAAAGTAAACACTGTAAGCCCCACCATTGTTCTGCAGTTGTGAAGTTGGACCAGTTTTTGTTCCTCTTACATTTCAGAAAGACTTCAGGGTTTTTCTGAATTGAAAGAGTTAACTATAATCTTCCCAGGAACCACAAYATCAGCAGAGGTTGCCAGACAACAGTGTTTTGGCCTCATCCATCACCACATGGTGCTGGGAAGGGGTCTTTGAAGCAGTGGTGTTGGAAACGCATCTCACAGGAAATCTTCAGCCCTCAGTTTGGCTTGCCCRTGAGCTCCTGTTGGGATGGGCAGGAAGTCAGTGACTGGGGACTGGGATCTGCCTGTAACATTTTATTCATAGTGTATTTTTCCCCTGAAGAAGTACCCCAAGCAGACCTCGGGGCAGAGAACTGTCATTGTTTGGCCTCTCTCCCATTTCCCTTTTATTTTTCCTGTTGCCTGCAACATTATAATCTTCTCCAATTGCCTTCCCAGAGATGTCTTTAATAATGGATCCTCTGAATCCTGTGCCCARTAACCAAATTACAGGGAAGCAGAAGAGTTCTGCTCAAATGATGGAGCATCCTTCTGGCATTGAGACTGCTGTCATTCCTGGCCCAAGCGGAAGAATTCTGTACTTGTGCTCTTGGTCCAAAGGAGATTTTTCTTTTGTAATTAAGGATGGGCGAGAGTGAGTTATGTGCTAAGAGCCCTAATTGATTTGGATTATCCCTTGGCTGGGACTAATCTCTTTAGCCAGGGGACATACCCAAGTGCAGTGTCTCAGACTGGGAGACTGGCTTTTAGGGTAACATCCTGCAGACACAGAGGCATTTGATGTGTTTCATGGCATTGAATTGGCAAAGTATTACAATGCAGGTGTTTGAATCCGTAAATGTAAATGCCTAATGAGCTCTTGTGTTTGAACACAACTCSATTTAACTTGCAGGCAAGACAGAATCTTTGTGTTAATTTAATGCTTGATGTCTGGCAATATGAATGATTCATAGTCAAGGGTGTGAGGTTATGAATAAATAGGTTTTTATTTATAACATTTATCACAAAAGATTTGCTMGATATGGGATTGGATTTGTTCATGCACGAATCTTAAACCAAGCAAAGAATTGTTCCTTATAGACTTTCAGCTTCTACTCCAGGATCAAATAGTTTTTTATCCACTACATTTAAAAAAGCAATGCTCTGCTTCCTTGATGCATGCTGGAAATGGTGACATATTATGATGGGAAATTATTTCTGTCTTATAGAAGCTTAATTCAGAGTAGTCTTTTCGAGTAGTGAGACAATTGCAGCACAGCACAGCAGTCAGCACTCTTAGGTGTACTTGAGATACAATTCGTGAGAGGTYGCCAAAATTTGTAGACACGTGCGTAGATTAAGGGTGCTGGAGTCCCTGGGAGTGGTCACRTGCTGAAGTTGAAAATACACCCAAGTGTCCTTTTGTGTAGATATATAAATAGTGCACCAGTTTGTAATTTTAACACATTTTCTGCAGCTGCACTGACTTCAATCTACATGTGCTATTCTTTTCCTTTATACTAATGAACTGTATAAACTCCTGGGGATTTTKTCAGAGCTCAATAGCCCAGAAAAATAGGACAGAAAATTAGTGCAAAGTATTTCTTACTGTCCTGATATTCAAGGAGACTGTGATGGGTTGAGTTTTTTGACACTTAAGGACTTTCAGCCAGATTTTGCTCTTACACCAGTAAAGATGGATTACAGTAGAGACAAACTATTTGTTTGTGTTGGACTAAGGTCAAGCAGTGCAGTCAAGCAGTATCCAGTTTGTGCCAATCTATCATAACTTTTCGATAGAGGAAGGTGATCCTGAGGGTTCTAAAAAAGGGCATGYATGTTACGTGGTTATTAATCAGCTTTTGTGAGAATGTTCTTAGGTTCAAAGTCTCCATGTTAATAAGTCATGGTGCACTAACAGTTATTGGATGTTGAGCCATCAATGTCCCTATTTAGAAATATTCATGTGTGGTGAGGGGTGAGTTTTTCATTCTGCTACAAAATGCTTGTACAGTCTGCTTGCTGGCAGAGAAACTGGGAAGTATATGGCTTACCTGGGACACTCTCAGCTGGCAGGAATCACAACACTCATTTCCTCCTCTTCATGTTATCCATCTTTAGTGACTTTCTTCTRTGAAAACATCTGCAGAGATGCCACTTAATTTTGTTGGCTGTGCACGCGGTGTAGGCACCTGCCACYGGATCACCACTGGTAAAGGCCAAGGACAAAAAAAGGAGCTTTGCATTTGCTGTCCCAGCAATGCAACTAATGCAGCAGCTGTTGGAGGGCAGCCATATCCCACAGGTGCACCTGCTTCTTTCTCTTTGCTTCATTTCTGTGGTTTAAACAAAGACCAAGCAAATGCTGCAAGCTTTAGTCTGCATTTTAGCCAACACACCAAGACTGTGACATCATTTTGGCTTGCCCCGTTTTCCTCAGGGGATGGTGACTGGGCTGACAGCCCATTCTGTGGTTATGTTCTGCTTAAGCTTGCTCGCCTTCACAGCACCAAAGAAAGAATACTGAAAATCCTGAAGACTGAGAGCATGGACACTGTCTCGTTTTAATCACATCTGAATTGTTCTTCTTGTGTATTCTTTTGAAGAATGTCTTCTCAGAAATATTCACAAGGCAAAGTTATGTTGTAAAAGTGATCCAGGACATGCATTTTCTTCTAATGTGCTTTAGAAATGCTGGACTGATTTAATAACACTATCATTGTCATCTCTCATGCTTTCCCACTACCTCTGAAATCCTTTTGCTAGCAACTCATAACTACGATCCTTAGAGTGAAAATCTGTAGTACTTGATCCCTAAAGGTAGCATCAAAAAAGATACTAGTGCCAACAAAATTTGTAGGGCTGCCCTTACAAATTGATACAAAATTCAACATGAAGATTCAGGATTATATGCAGGGCATCTTAACTTCTGTGATTTAGGTAGACCTGCTTGCRAATAGTGTGTCACTTATACTGCAGCCACAAACGAGTATGCATAAAGTATCTGTGAAATGCTTAACTGTAGCAAAGCCAAGCTTTAGCAGAGGTTGAACCTTCTATATCACTCCCATGACCTCCCTTGACATCCATTTGGGACACAGAAGTCATTGGAGCACAGTKGAGGAGCCACTTAACCACATCCTGACAACGCCTCTGTGTTAGGAGGGATTGCGCAAAGTCCCTCTAAGAGGGAGGAAAAATACCTGATGGAGAGGAAGGTACAAGCAGCTGGTAAGACATCAAGGAAGCAGTGAATGCTGCCAGGTCACATTCTAGGAGAGGCGGACTCAGCCTGCAGCAAGGTCCGAGGAAGGGCTGGTGTACATCAGTGAGCAGAGGAATCCAGGCAAATCCACCATTTGAGGGGGCCAGTTAAGATCACTTGTCTTAGCAAAGACACTGGGATGAACACAGATTTCAAAGTGGAACCTTTTCAGTTTACCAGAAGAAACTGAGCAGTACCTGTGGGGAAGGGAACCCTGTACCAAAGCACAGCATTCCTGTGGAAACTCACGCCAAATCAGATGAGTCAAAGACTTGGATTCATTTATTTTGGTTCTTGTCCATGAATATTCTTGGAAGTATTTTGTTGAACTCCAGTCTCCATTTGTTTTTTGCAAGATGAGCAAGGAAGACCCAAAGACCAGATGAAACTATGAGGAATRTTTTCCAGTGTTATCTCCAGAGAGAGAGTGACAGTAGGCAAGGGGGTTCTGAACATGTAGTTTTTTCCTCCCTGGCTTACTGGCTTGTGCAGAAACCCATCCTCTTCAGAAACTTCACATTTGGTGC
The DNA here is from genome assembly GCF_030028575.1 of Malurus melanocephalus. Taxonomy (NCBI): domain Eukaryota; kingdom Metazoa; phylum Chordata; class Aves; order Passeriformes; family Maluridae; genus Malurus; species Malurus melanocephalus. The sequence continues at coordinate 671,648 of NW_026623627.1, forward strand.
CTCAGGGTGTTTTCAATAGTACATTTCTGCAGAAGTGCCCTCTTTGATGTGTGTGAACAAAATGTGTCTGCTGACACTGACAGCTGGATGTCAATTCAACAACTAGAAAACATCCTGCATCCCATGAAAAGGTGGCCTGTGATGCAATGCATGTGGGATTTGCACCAAGTGTGGTTCATCAGGGCATTTAGTTCACAGAGCTTTTTTCCAAGACTAATTAGCCAAGAATGTTGCTGATCTATGTTTCTGTCCTGTTACGAGTTTGCTGAGCTGAACTATTTTGGTTTGATTTTTGCCCTGTGCATCCTGGCAGTGAKTATGCCTACCTGTGTCATGAGGGTTATGTTGCCACACGAGAAGGACATGAACTGGGGTTGACATAATCCGAGTATTTGATCATTTCAGCCTGGAACTGCTCCCACTCTCAAAAGAATTTKTCCATGTAAGTATTGCATGGTGAAAAATACCAGAAACTCCTTTGGTTTACATTTTCTGCCTCATTATTCATTTCAGCCACTGAAATGGTATGACAGCAGACAAGAAGCTTTACTGGAAAATTGCAGACTCTAGAATCTTCACACTGGTTTAGGAAACCAGGCCTAATGGTTAACTGGTGTTTTTAAAGTCAGGACTGGGAAAGGCTAGTGCAATGTCTCTGGACCTTTCAGCTGATGTCCTTTTCTAATTTGATGAGTGGAAGCAAATCTCTCTGCTGTATAGATATGATGGTATTCAACTTACATCGTGTATTTTGAAATAAAGCACCACAGAATATYCCTCTGGCTGTGTGTGTATCCTAAGGGCCTCATTTATGACATAGCTTTGGGTGTGAGCAGCTCTGCCTCTTCCTGCTGCAACACATGGGAATACTGTGAAGGGTTTGGCCTGAAATCTGTCTTCCATTGATCAGCACACGAAGTGACAGTGCAAACCCACTGAGATCACRCATTTTCTTCATAATACTACAAATGCCGCCAGGCAAGGTGCAGGGRATGGGAGTGAAGCAAAGTGTCAACAGCAAAAAATGTTACTGGACCTTCATGGAAGGAAAGAAAGTTGTGCCAGGGCAGTGAATAGTGTATTCACTATAAATGCAAAGGAACATATCCAAATAAAACCCACTTCTCCCAAAAGTAGTATTTTTTTTTGCCAGAGCAAGGACATTTGTAGTATTCTCTTCTGATAGACATACCAAAATAGCTGATTTTGTATCAGTTACTTGACAAAAGTGCTCCTTCTTTATCTTCCTCCACTTCCATTTGCTTTTATGAGAAAGTTGCAGTTTTCTTCTCCTAACTCATCTAAAAGGTGTTTCAGAAAAATGCAATTGTTTTTACTGAGATTTTAAATTTCATCCAGAAGGTCTCTTTGCACAAATGCAGAGAAAAGGAGAAGGTTCTTGTTTTCTGTCCTTTTTTGTCTTCACCCTTCTTCATTCTTCCTTGCAGTATAAATACCAAGGAAAATGAGTGCTGTTAATTCTTTGGGTTTGGGCAAAGATGCCTCCAAAATATTTTACTCCAATGGACAGCTAATAATGTAAAAAGAATCTTTGAGTTCTAGCAGAAAATTATCCACAGAGGAATACATTTTTGCTTATTTTCCCACAAAATCAAYGTTACTGTTATATCTGACTGGTTTTCAAATTTTTCACCTTGAAGATTACTCAACCATTGTACTTCCCATGAGAAGATGCTGATCCTTTTGTATTTTTTTTTTTATGAGTCAACTGTTCTCTTAAGCTTAGTAAATTCCCATCTTGCCAAGCTAAATAATCCAGACAAGGAGCTGCTTGTCCAAAGCAATTCTGCTGTGGTAATGCACCCTGACCTTTCAAGGGGCATTTCAGGTTATGAAACAAGCCCTCAGCATGTGAGATGCTGCTGGAATGCCAACCTTCTTCACTGCCTTTTCATGCCATGCCCCTGCAACCTGACAGTTACTCACAGGGCCTGCCATAAAGGTTTTTTGTGGCTGTGACTTTGGCTGCAARACTGTTGGCACTCCTGCAGAGAGAGCAAGTGTGCTTGAAATCAAGTGTTATACTTAAAAACCTCTCTGTGCTGTTAAGGAGAGCACAGCTCAAACCTCTTGTTGCCCATGATATTTCTGTAGCCCCTGTKACACCAGTTAGTCCCTTTTGCTCCTGTGGAAGAACCTGACTGTATCAGAACGTGCCCATCTGAGTAGTGCTGCTGCATCTGCCATGACAGGGATTGTGCCCAGCTGTAAATCCAAAGGTGTTACTTGTGTTTCATGCCAAAGCAGACAGCAAACCTCACTCTGGTCTGGAGGCAATCCATGCACTGGCAGCTACTCTGTTTTACTTCTCTGAGCAGCTACAGTTCAGCTTCATGAGATTGGTCTGCACGTGGAACTGCCCACCTCATCTTCCCACTTCCATTTCCYGTGCTGTGTGCCATCCCAGGTAAAGGCTGGAAGCTGCTGAAGGTCTGCAGAGGCTGGAGGAACTGCAGCTTTGCAGTGGGTGGTGGCTCTGCCCTTCCTCCTTTCTCAGTTCCCAGGTGGCATCTTTCAGCTGATGCTGCCACAGCAGGGAGAAGAAGGCGCYCTGGAAAATGTAAGGGTCTGCTTCCGCCATGTGAGTCAGATATTTAAAAGCATGCTATGTCTTCCTCCTAGGGCAGGGAGAGAGGCTGTGTGAGCAAGGCAAAACATTTAGCTTCTGGTCAGGGAGTTGTTTTGCTTTCTGAGCTACTGTGAGAGTTTTGACTTCATACAATAAACCCAACTCCAGTGCAATGGCAAGGAAGAGACTCACCCATGATGCTGCTTTCCTTGTGTGGAGGGGTGGGAATCACAGGGTTTTCTTCCCCCTTCCAGGTGCTGGCAACTGCTACTGCTTGTCATGGTGAACATGCAGGACAATGAGGTCAAAGTACGCAAAGTACATTCCTGGGTGAAAAGGCCTTTCAAATTTTCAAACGAGGTTTCACATAAACCAGTTTTTAAAGTGGTGCTTCCCCCACTGCTATTTCCCCATCCACCATATCCTCTTTCTGARCTATATTCTTGAATATATGGGTTTTTTTCTGCTATTGTATGGATGAGGATGTTGTACCTATATTCTACTCAGAAAAGCCAAGCCATTAATAGTTAAGAGCTTCTTGCCAGTGCTAAAAAGACAACAACAGAGTTGACTCTCTGCCTTGCCTATGGAAGTTGGCAGCAACAATCACATCAAGGCCTGGGCCAAACCAATAATACTTGTGCCTTTTGAGTAACAGTGGCCTGTTCTCAGAGGGAAAAAAATATGAGAGGAAGAAAGAGTAAATCCTAAAGGCTAAGCAGGATGGTTTCTGTTYGCCACTCCTAAACTGGCACAGGTATGTTGTTTTCCCCTCTGTTCCCTAATTTCTCTTTCCACTTTGTTTAAAAGGCTGGTAACTGAGGGGTTTAGAATCCAGAGAGCCTTTCATTTGTCGACATTGTCCTATTCTCAAGGTTAAAAAAGCACAGCTCTGCAAGAGAAGGACTCACACTGATAACTGAGACAGATTAACCATTTCTTGCCGTGTTTTGATACATGGGGTGGCCTCCTGAACATCCACAGGTCACAGTGCTGATTTTGTAAGAGGGTATTCTGCACGGTCATGGGTCAGAGCATGTGATCAGGCTGACTCCTCTTMTGTGCCTCTGCTCCCAAATCTCAGTGGACTCTCGAGTATTATTCTGCATAATTTTTCTTTCCTGCACTCAGTAACTCTTCTTCATTTCCTTAATGAGACTAACCAGCAAAATTGAAGAGATTTTAGCTGTGGGATATCAAACTCAYACTGCACACGAGCAACAAGCTTCCCATCCCTGTTTGTCTTTGGCTCAAAGATTTTTTGTAACTGAGTACACTTGTACTTTGTACTGTAACATCATATTGTAAACCCTTCATAACCTGAGAATGTCAGCCTGGGCCCGTGGGTATTCGCTGTCTCTCCAAAGAGTGAGACTTTGCTACAGCTGTCCAGATCTGGCTCTAGGTAGAACATAMAATAACAAACTTGAGAGGAGCTCTTGTGTCAGTCCAGCTGAGTTAGGTTCCATCAGCAGTACAGCAGCCATACATCTGCTTTGCTAACAGACGTGAATATCTGACTGTAAAAGGACTGTGAAACTTCCTTTAATAAGTTTGCATAGAAAATTGCGATTTGAAATAATTTCTCCTTTGCACAGTTGTTAGTTCATTTACACCTTTGTAATTGGTTTACCAACACCTTCATTCTGTTAAAAAGTTATTTACATGCTTGACTGTGTCTTTGCTGTCCGTACTCCTYATGTGTAAGAATCCTGGCAATTAATGCTGAGCTTAATTCCACGTGTTTGCAGAAGCGAGCTGACAGAGATCTGTTCATTTCCCTTGGTACCCTTATAAGCCAATATGTTTCTGTTATATTTTATTTGCAAAATAAACACTATACATTTACTTAATTATATTTGATGYCATAATTCCAGGTTTTTCTTTGGCCTGCAGGGACTCAGGGCCCTCAGGGTAGCTTTCCTCATTATTAAACAACAGTTGTATAGCTGTAGTTAGTAAATTATGATTGAAGACATGCATAACAAACCAATGCGCAGCGGTTCCTGAAATAAAGTGAAAAACACACCTTTACATTGAMAAATGTGGCTTTGCAAAGGGAAAGCATGAAGTGCAGTTCAGCACTCATACTTTTATTTGCTATTATGTCCTCTCTGAATGAATGAATAATGTCTGGAATTCTAAAAAGGAAAATAATGAGAAACAGCATTCACAATGAAGTGGGACAGAGATCGTGGCTGCTTTTAATGTATTTTTAATTTCAGCTAATGTTTGAAACTACTTTAAGGGCAGAAGTTCCTTCCAGCAGGATCTGGTCACCCCAGTGACTATATCCTCATGGACTAAGCCCTGGGAGCTCTCAGGCTTCTCAACAGATGGATGCATTGGTCTCTTGCCCCTTTGTTCCAGCACTTTTCAAAAAACCTCCAGGGGTCATCCTTTATCCCCACCCCTTCTCTCAACATAGGGACTCATGACTCCCTGCAACAAACAGTTGTCCCTGTGGGTTTTTTTTTAAATATTAATTTCTTTTGATCCTAGCTTGTGTGATTTTTTTGTCTTTGGCAGCAACTGTGTAAGTGAAAATTTGGAAGTCTATAATATTTGAAGYACAAGTTCTTTAGCCGAAGTTCCTGTACTGAAAAATTTTCTCCTCTATTGCATATCTTAAAATGTAGTGCTGGATGAAGGAGTCACATAATTCTGGTGACAGGAATTGGAAGATATATTGTATGCAACCAGCTTTGTATTTGCTCAACAGATTTAATTACATGGTAAAATTAATTTATCAAGTTTTCATATTTATGCTTTGACTATTCATCATCAGGTTTCTGTATGCATTTTTGGAGGGGTCTTTTTTGGGTCTGGTCCAGGCACTGCTGAACTGCTCTGATTTGTTGGATATGTCACTGTAGTTGCAATGCTTTGCTGCTTTTTTTTTTCTTTTGCATTTTTATGCTCTGAAAGTAACATCTTTTTCTTTATCTTTTTTAAAGATAAAGACATTCCCTGCTGATACATCTAATCCTTTTTTCGATCCCTTTACAACAGTACCACAGTTTTCTGTAAGTAGAATATGCAACTAAAAAAACTGTGTTTTAACACAATTCCCACTGATTTTCTAAGTGTCAAAAGTTTATGCACTGAGCAGTCCTCAAAAAAAAAAAAAATCAAGTGGAAATTATAGTACGAAGCAGTTAAATATTCCTATTATACAAAATGTTGCCTGCATTCAGACATTGCTGCTTATTAGACAGAGGACTWAGGGTTAAAGGTCAAGGCTCACCCACCACTAATGAAGTTGGTCCCAAAATCTTGTTCAGTTCAGGACTGTAGAGGACACTTGTGAAGCTTCATGATGCCTTTTCAGGGAGCAGGAAGGGAATGGGAAGGCTTAGTCCTCTGTCTAGCAATTGCATGGCCTCCTGCCTGAAACCTCCTGCTGTGCCATCACAAAGAGGGCCCTGATCTTGGTTGAGTGTACATCTGAATTTTAAAGAGTTATAGTTAGTCTGTGAATGACTATAACAGTATTCTTGGATAAACTCTCATGTTTACTTAATAACTTGAATCCAATATTGAACTTCATTCTTGTTAAATTTTCATAGAAGACGTGACTTGGGGATTTTGGTGAGATAAACTACACACATACAGACTGAAAACAATTATTTGACAATTTAAAAAGTAAATACAGTCTAAATCCTATTTTAGTGGTAGAGGCATTATGTAATAAGTATGAACAAAAAAATTGACAAAATTAATTACTCTATAAGAAACAATCTGCTTATAAACCCTATGTATAATTATTTTCAATTTTTAAGGTACATTTGCAAAATGAAGCATTTCAGACTTTGACCTTAAATWTTACTGGTTGCAGCAATCTATATCTGGCATATAATCTGAGATAAGWAACTTCATTCAGTGCTGGGTCATGTGCAGGTTCTGTCTGATTTAGTGATTTAAAGAAAGAGGCTTTTCTTTCACAATAAACCTGATCATGGGCTTTTATGTAAATGTATTTTTCACCAAATAAGTATTTTAAAGCCAGAATTAGTGGCACARTTAGTTCCCCAAGCCATGTAAGTGGCACAGTTGAGCTCTAATTAAATGCATTTGAAAGTACACAGGAATAGCAAAGCTTCATTAGGTCAGCCAAGTGTAGATAGTACAATTGTGATAAAAGAGAACCCAAAGYTACAGTGCTTGTGTCTTTCACTGTACTCCTTTAAGCAAAAAGATGCACCCCCAAAATAACTTTCTCTCTAGTTAGAATTGATTGTCAGACTATTTTCCTGTCTCTGACAGGATGAAAGCAAAATTTAGGAGAGCTATATAACATATATTTTCATAATTGGGAGGTCAGAACTTTAAAATACAAAMAGAAGGTACACTGATACACTTACCCATGGAAATTTCCATATTGCAGGAAATGTCTATTTCATGGCAAATTCAAATGCTGAATTTTTGTTATGTTCTGTCAGGAGGAAAGAAGCAAAGCAAAATTCAAACTAMTCTTTCTGAAATCCCATCTTTTCCCCATAGATTTCCATTTCCCTGGGCAGGGTGGAGGGCAAAATCCAGATCACAAATWTTTAAAATACCATTGCAATAAAAACCTAATGATGTATGATCCATCACATGATCCTGTACATTCCTTTTAGTGAGTTCTGTACAAATATCTGTGGTGAACAAGCAGCTACCTACAGGACTGCATAGAGATGTGAAAACAATTAGGAGGGTTCGGTGGGCTTTGGTCCTCGTTTCATGGCCCTCTGCCCCAGCYCAAAGGGAGGTGTCTCTCCACAGCAGCATTTCAGTTCATCCTGATGCACAGCTCAGGGCTTGAAGAGAGCTACACCACAGGCAGGAGTTGTAAGGAGAGGGTAGCTAGGACTTGCAGGCAGATTTAACTCTGAATGGTCTTCAGTCACACACAGACCCAGATGGTAATGTTTGTTAATTGTTTTCCCACTTTTTGTTTTCATTTTT
>NW_026623627.1:679210-697770 GCF_030028575.1 Malurus melanocephalus
AAAGGATTTTGAATATGGGCATTTTGGAAGGCTTTACCTTTCATGTACAACTTCAAATTTGGTGATGAATATGCAGTTCTGTTGATTTGATCAGATGAAAAATTAGATAACTTGGTTGTTAACTGGAATGTTTAAATATAAGCTTCATGCCAGGAATCCTCTGAATTTCAGATTTCCATAGAAAATGGCAGGCACGATGGCTGTATTATCAGTCAGGTTTAAGTCACACAGATTTAAATTCATGAAATTGTATCTGTTTAGACCAGTTAAATATATGGCTTAAGCTTACCATGCAACGAGACATATATATAAAAAAGGTGCTTTGGATATCTACTGTAAAATAATCACCCAGACCAAACACACTATGGGACTCAAGGCAATCCTTCAGCAAGTGTAGTTTGTCATCACTCTGCTGATTTCAGTGAGGCTGGGAGAATTTACATCAGCTTCAGAGTGATGCTTTCTTCTCAAGCCATAGAGTAAGATCTGGCAGTCCTCAGAGCACAGGGATCCTGTATGAGGAATACCAAATTTCATACCCCTGCAGTTTTTAAGGTTGAGTTTTAARAGTTGAATGACAGAGAGTTTTAAACAGGTTCTATTAGGCATTATTTACACATAGGAGAGTTTATTWAATTGGTTTCACGTTTCTCCAATTTACTAATTTTGTGGAATTAAAGGAATCCCTTTTTCTTCAGGRGTAATTTTGGACTTACCAGATGTGTTTAGATATGTTAAAAATTGACAATAAGCAAGCAAACCTAACACAGCTAGTCTTTCCTGGGCTCAAATAGGTTTTCCCACTGTTTAAACTCTTTGTGAATCACATTGCTTCTGTGAGGATTGCAGAATTTGAGAAATAATTAAGATAAAAAAAAATAAAGGTTGCTCTTCAAATAGTTGCTTCTTTATGATAGTGACTTTTCTTCCTGCCTGACTTAACTCTGGACGAAGTTCAGAAAAAAAGCTATCAAGGAACAAATGCAGTTGATTCCAGTGGGAGAGTGTTCTAATGATCCTGACACACTGACAACTGCAGTTGCTCTGTGCTCTTCCCAGGTCAAGGTCAGACATGCACCACAGGCACTAGCAGCTGTAGTTTGGCATGAGAAATAGCCCATGCCAAAAAAGAAGACAGGGCTGTTTGATTTTTAGGGATCCTCCCCCTCTGGTTGTGAAGGTAGCCCAGCCTTTGCTGTAATATTGTTGTGCTGATATGCCTCACTTGACAGACAGCAGGTGGTTCTTGCTGTTTGTCCTAAATCTGAACTTCCAGTATTGCTTTAACGTTGCCTGTCCCTGGATACTGCAAGAATATTTCTCTTGAGGTATGTTCCACTTAGCAAATATGGGAAAGGGGTGGAGATTTCAAAACCTGGGCTCTTAAACCCCCAAACTCCCAGCTGTTAACAAAACGCAGACTAGTTAGAAGACCCACCAGCAAATTGTATAGGATTCCTGAAGAATTTTCCAGAAATCTCATGTTGTCAACATTCTGCATTATTTTTAGGGAAAATGCAATAATGATAAGTGCCATTCTTCAAACTGATTCTGTTTTTTACCTGAATGCTGCCAGTCCCATACATGCAGTGTCATCTCACACAGCGTATGTCACGATCAGGCTTGTCCCTCAGACATCACAAGAGGTGGCTGTCCAGCATCTGCAGAGGTTGCTCTGAGAGGTTATGGTCACAGCCTCCCTTTTGTTCTCATTTCTAGTGGTTTTTACTGAGTGCTTGGCAATGAATCGGGTAGTGAAGGATAGCAAGACCTATAGAAGCTAATCTACAATTTTTTCTTTCTCTGTGTGTATACATATTTTTTTCTTGTAGGCAGAATTTGCAGACAGCAAATTACCATGCTGTGGGGTGCAGTCATCTCCTAAGATCACGTTGGTGTCTCCATCACCCGTCCTGAGGTCTCTGGCAGAGACCATACCGACTCCAACAGTCCAGACAGTGTATACATCACATAAGCCCATTTCGCTGGCAGACAGGTACTGTGCAGTTCTTTCACAGAAATACTATCATGCTATCTGCATTAAAGGAATCAGCTGGATTTCTCTTTTTGKGTCATAATTACCATAAAGTGTTATTTTCTCTTGTACCAAAAGATTATTGCTTGATTACTTCAGAATAGGTAGGTTACATAAAGAAATATGTGTAATTCATACTTGCTCTGAGATAAGAAAAACCCCTACTTTAATTAACTGCTGCAGCCAGCAGTGTACCGTTTCTGTGGCCAATGGCCAGGAGRGAAAAGGTTGTGCAGGTTTTCCTCAGGCATGTAATTTTGTCTGAACCACAAAGGTTTTGTTTTAATAATTGCTGTTACAATTTAGTTTTTGAAATTAGATGTCCATGGGGGAAAGCTGAGGTTGAGAAATATCTGTTCTTCTAAATGAAAAACAGGCATTGTTTCTTTTTCTTGTTCCTCTTTTTTTTTTTTTTTTTTTTTTTTTTTTTTTTTTTTTTTTTTTTTTTTTTTTTTTTTTTTTTATATCAAGTTATAGTGGATTTGTAGTTTCTCAGAGAAATAACAAGCCATACCACCTTTCCACAGGCAGATTCTTCTCAGATTCCTGTTCTTTCATCCTACTGGTTTTGCATGCTGGCTTCTTATTCTAGAATTTAATCAAAGCTGAACTTCCCAAGCTGATAATTTACTGAATATAAAATGTAGCAGTGGATATACTCAGTACTTCGGAGTCCAAGGCTTATGAAGAGTAAAGTATTTCTTTGACAGCATAAAAAATGAGCCTGTTTTACTTCTGGATTCCCAGTCAATTCCCATTTTTGGTTGYTAATTACTTTTTGCAGATGTTGGTTAATTGCACCTGCACACTTGTTCAACATTGCTAAATCAGCTAAAACATTATCATGCCAGTGAAAATGTAATTCTGAAGCTGTAGTGCTGAACTCAGCTTCTGTAGGATGTCTGGAGCAAAAATGGGTGATTCTACCCCTGCATGTCCATGAATGGGCTGCAAGGTTTCTGCAATGCAGTTTAAATCCCCAAGCTCTGTTACAAGGGAGACATACATAGCTTTCAGAACAGCACAGTAAACAGTTTCAGAAAAGGAATCACTAACCCAGAGCATTCCCAGGGTTACAGAGCCTCTGGAGTGAATTGGTGACAGTAAGGACTTCAGGCTCTGATTCCCACATCCTGACATGTGCAGGACTGMGGTAAATTCAGCCTATCTATATGGATAGCTATCCCTCAATATCAGTGAGAAGCAGAAGACTGTACCTGTAGCCTTTCATGATGCCATTTGCTGTAGCTACTCCATTTTTAGAGATCTAGTCCAGCTTCCTTTGAAATCAGTAGCCTTTAACGGGGGTTAGATGAAATGAYAAACTGCTTTGCCATGTGCATCTTTTTATATCCTTCTTCTTGCCTCTGTTTGCTCTTCAGAAATATCAAACAATACTTGTTTTTGAATCAGCCATCAGTTATCAGCTTTTTCACTGAGTTGAGTCTGACCTTTTTTTCCCCTCCTTTGGCATTTTGAAAATGTTAATTATTTTAAATTGAAATCTAAGACTTATTGTTGTTCCCATAATTGGCTGTTTGTGCATTAATTACACAGCGCTGAGACTCTGAGGCGTGAACTTGAGAGGGAGAAAATGATGAAAAGACTCTTGATGACAGAATTATGAAATTCGCACTTCCGTCAGATGGAGAATGGATTGGGGCCTTTCATGTGCCTTCTGTCTGTTTACATTCCTCTGCTTCTGTGTACTCAACATAATGCATCGGGAAAATGTGTGATGTTCCTGGCTCGCCTGGATTCACCACGGTTGGTTAAAATTACGTCTCGGCTAGACTTTAACTTGAAGGAGTTCCTTTATTCATTTGCTGCTGGGAAATAAACCTCCAATCCTTTATCTCTCCTGAGATTTTATACTATTAAYACAATTAATTTCTGGTTTGGTTTTGGTAAATCTAGGGCGAAAAGGATCAGCAAGGAGCATACAGATTTCTATTGGGAAACACTGTTCTGTACATATGTTAATAARTGCACAGAAATTAATGTTATGCAGAATATTTTGATAGTAACATAGAAAATATGTCATTTTGTACAACTGAAAATTGCGACGAGCTACTGCTATTTGTTAAAGAACCATTTTTAAAGCAGAAGAATGATTATTACATCCTAACCCCAGGACTGTTAGTCTCCACAGAATCAACGGCTGTCTTATTAAATTCCTAACCTTAACCTTCACTCAGAGATATAAATAGCTGCAAGGGGGAAAGACACCCCACCATACAGATATACACACCCAATACTCCCTGTAATTTGTCACCTTGACCTAAACCTTCAAGTAAATCTTACCGYGTTTCCATTAATGGATGAAAAAAAACCCTGTTGTTTAAAGTAATTTGCTACTGACTTTCTAGCTTGATACTGACTTTTTTTAAAGTAAGAGAGGAGTTTTAGCTTCTCCAGTTTGCCTAGGCTTTAAGGCTCGCCCACGCTCAGACATCCTCTGCCCCAGCGCTGAAGGTTGCAGAGCCTCCGTGGTGTGGACGTAGCTCAAACAGGGAGGATTTTTTTTCTTCCTGGGTAAATAAACACCTTCCTGACTGACATGAATTGATTGGTCCCTTTAAAGAACAAGAGCAGTGATCGTTCATGGCATAGATGTGCCTCTACCCGTGTCTTTACTGATCAGCACGCATGTCCTGGCAAACGTGTGGAGGGTGCACCTGGCTATACATCCCATTCACCTCCGACACCCAAGCAGCCTCTGCATCCAGTGGAGCTATCTCAGGCATGAGGTGGGGTGGGTGGTCCAGCATGAGCAGAGCCGCAGCCGCAGGGAGGGAATTTGTGGTGTACAGGTAATGCTACCAACTATTTCCTAGGGAAAAATAAAAAAAAAGGTCTCTGTTTCCCCTTGTTCAGTAGTGCAGGGTCATCTAGAAAACTAACATCATCTGACTGTCAGCTACAAGGTACTCTTTCAACAGGAAAGCTTTTGTGTGTTTTGTATGGCTGAAGATGTGTATTTTTCTGTTACTCTGTACACTATGTTCTCTTATTTGTATTAAGATAAAAGATTGCCCTGCATTTGGCACTGATTACGATGGCTTTATCTCAGCTTAAGCAGTTTGTCTGTGTTGAGGCTGGGAAGTGATTGCTGTGAGACTGGATTTCCTTCAGAGTTAGCTTCTGCTGTTTTTTTCTGAAATGAGAGTTCTGGAGAGCTTTATAAGACAGTGTATTGCAGTGTGAAGGTATAAAATGACTTGTCTATTTTATATTTCCTGGGACAAGAAATTTGCATTAGGCTTCCCATTCAAATCCACCAAACCCAAAACTTCCTGGTTRCCATAAATTGGGTCAAAACACACAGCAAAAGTGTTAGGTAGAAAATCACATTACAAAATTTAATCGAGTGGCTCAACATGAGCAATGGGCACAAGAAGCCACAAAAACACACCTGGACTGTAGATTTAAGAGCATTCCAGTGACTTTTCTGGGTAATCAGATATGACTTGTACACTGTCCTTTCTAGTTACAGTGCCCGGATGCTTCTGTTCCTTATGTTTTGATGTGCCACTCCATCAATCCAGGGTTCTTAAAAATKTATTAGGAACATTAAATCCCCATGAGGAAATCAGAAAGGAGGGAAAAGGAGCAGACACAAAAGAATGCAATTTCCCATTACTCTTTTCTCACCGCTTCCCAGAAGGTATTGGTTAGGGAAAAGCAACAGCACATTTTACCTGTGTCCAAGTGAGAGTGAGCATTCTGAAGAACAAATAAAAGAAAATTGTAACTGGAAATGCTCGTTTGGGAGAAGAAAATGAAGTAAGGTTGAGAACTGCACAGTCCCGACTCTAGCTGAATCTGGTTTTCTGCCTGTCAGGTAACCTCTAATCGTGTTTGAACTGGCAACACTTTCACAAAGTCATTTTGAAGGAAAACCRAGGGAAAAAAACCCAGAAAAAAAATCTGAACACACCTTTCAGTCATACTTATTGCCAAGGAGTGGACTTTAGGAACCCCACAATATGCCTTCAGGTTTGGGGGCAAAACAGATCAAATTACCCACGTTAGGACAGTCTGGTCACATAAGCAAAAGCCTTTAGCAAAACTGAATGTCTGAGTCAGACCAGCTCATCAGATGTTCTGGCCCATAAACAGTCTATTAATTTATTATTTTAAATGCATCATTTTTCTCCCATTGTATAAAATTTCTTCAGCTGACAGGGTCAGAACTGGAAAACAAGAAAGGTGAACCAAGGTTGCTTTATMTGGCCAAGTCTTTATAGCTGAGGCATGCTCTGGGATAGCTGAAGAAGGGCAGAGATTCCTCCTCCTTTGGTTCCCACCAGAAGAAGAGGGAAAGGCTCATGCGGCTGCTTAGTTTCTGTGGGACGCTTTCTACAGAACGACTCCAAGTACGTTGCCTTGTCTTGTTTTAGTGTCTTATCCACTGGCTGCCACTGTTTCCTATTCTGCAGTCTAATGGAGCTTTATTAAAACTGTTTTACTGATATCAAACTAAACTTTTAACTGTGGAATGTCATCACCTTGTTCTTTCTTACTACGTACCTTCTTCAGCCATGCTTCAGCATCTCAGTTTTCACATCCTCTGAAGAAACACTTCTGCCTCACCTCTGGTTGGGAATTACAGTGGTTAGGACACCTGTTACCCAAAACTACTGTGAATAAGACATCAACATGACCATATTGCAGAGGGGTAGATACCCCAGATTTGCCCCTACAATTTAACTTCACAGGTGTTAAAGGATACTCTGCCTGAAGGTTTGTCTATATAATAGTGCAGAAGTATCTGAGCTAGCTTTAATGAGCTTGCATACGCAGTTGTGGCAGCATGAAGCCCAGCACAGGCTATCATCATCATGTACATTGACATGTGTAAAGATAACGCATTTGAACAGCAGCCTTCTGAAGCATGGTCTCCAGAACTGGTGACAGGAAAGGGTGGCTGAAAGGGGTTTGTCTCTTCAGCTCTCCTGGGAAAGGGTTCATCTCATCTAACGTTAAAATGCCCAGCTCTCACTGATGAGAGATCAAAGGAGCTGTCTTCCGGAGGTGCCTCTGACTTAATTGTCTGCCTTTATACTGATTGAGGTTAAGTGAGATGAATCCTGCTTTCCGTCCCTCTGGTTAGGTCTACATTGCAAACCCTCGCTGACACAGCTGCATCATCCAGGGCTCAGCTTCCAGGTACGATTTGTGGTCGGCAGAGCTCTGCCAGYGAAAGCCTTGTGTGTTAGGTGTAAATCAACTGCCAGAAATATCCTTTTGTCAGAACAGCTTTTATCCCTTGCGGGAGAACAGAGAGCTGGGATAACAACTTACAGTGACACAAACACAGAGGCTTCACCATAGTTTTGCTCCATCTGGGAGCAGCTGGTTGATGAAAGCTCCTGCTCCAGCCACGCTGGCAAAGCCGACCAGGGGTGGCCCCGGCTTTTCACAGTGCCCCGAGTGATGCCCTGATCCCGTCAGCAGATCCCAGCTTTTCAGCGTGAAGTCTCTAAGCAGCGGAATGCAATGTTGTCATGTTTGGGTGATTCCAGCAAAATTTATTGGCCATTTAAATAGCTATGCAAGGAGTTAAATATTTTCTCATTTTGCAGTCTCTTTGGAAGCCAACCAATTGTGCTTTGTTTTTGTGTGGTTCAGCTGTTTCCACTATTTTGTTTTAAGAGTAATAACCAGGTTTTCTTTTGAAATGTTGATTGAGATTCCACACCTTTTTCAGATCCCACGGTGTGCAGACTTTTCATGTTTCATAGACCCTGGAAGTGCAAAATTTGAAAATAAACTCCTCCAAAGTTTCAGTTCGTGGCTTCACTCTCTTTCAACAGGATGCCTACGTGCCCATTTGAAACAGAGCTGGCAATGCAGTGAAATGTTTCATTGGAGGCAGCATCATGTTTTGTTTGAACTGTTTACAAATAGCCTTTGGTTTTATTTATTTAATTTTTTTCTGAATACATTTCTGATTCATTTGCTACAAAAAAATCTACTTGTAATTATGCAATGGAATATTTTTTCTTTCTTCTTYTTTTTTTTTTAATGTCCTGATGTTCAAGGAGTTTGCAATAAATATACTGAGACTGATCTGTAATTGCATGTAAGATTAGCCTCACAACTGTGTTTTGTAAAGTTAAGTGCCGTAAAAGAAGCTGAAGATGACGTGGAGAAGGAGGGAAGATAGAGAGTGAGTGGAGGAGAAGGCTTCTTTGGCAGCTGCAGCACTGGGTGGTGGGTAGCAGCTTTACAGCAAGACTGCTCRCACCATTTTGTTTCATCTGAGTAGCAGCATGTATCACCAGACAGTGTATGATGGCATTTTGTTGAAAACATGCCTAAAGAGAAACTTTTACGGCTCAGCTGTTTACCTGTTCCTGTATTCATGCCTGCAATAAAAGAGATGAAAAATAAATCACGGAGTCTGAGCAATTTGTARTCAAACCAGTCTTTTAGGACACAAAGGGGCAGTTAAAGGAAACATTTTCTTGCTGGGAAAGTGGATCCACCAACAAAAAAAAATTACAACACAAAAAAAACCCCAGAGAGATAATTTCTTCATAAGGCCCAGAGGGTTTCCTCCAGCTTAAAGTTACAGTGCAGCATTGTAGGGTGCCAGCCATTTGTGGGATTATTAGTTGGGGCACACTTTGGTAAATATCAGAGCCAGGAAAACTGGCAGGATCAAGGCAGAGAGACATAAAACTTGGCAGGTTGCTGGTCTAGAGCTCAAAAAGAAAAAAGCAATACTAGAGTGGGAGAGGTGGGGAGGAATGTTCCACACAGGGCTGAGAGACACCAAGTTGTTAAACTGCTCCACAGAGGAAAATTTAAAAACATACCCACCAAAAAAACCACAACAAACAAACAAAGCCCRTTCAATGTATTCTTTTTAAAAACASAATTAAAACATTTCACTYAGATTTCYGCCCTTGATTTTGATGTTCTTTCAATGTCTAAATGAAAAGTTGCTTCAGTATGAAACATTTTCCTTTCCTTCAAAGATCTCTAAATCAGGTCGTTTTGACATTAACTTTCCCAGTGCACTTAGGAAATTAAATCCCAGCAATGTTCACCCCATTTTCTGAGGTTGCCCAAACTCTGTATTCAGAAGGAATCTGATCCCAACCCAATTTCACCATCTGTATCTTCTTCTATTTTTAATCTCTATGCAGGGAAATCAGAGGAGCAACAGATTAGCGTTCTTCCATCACTACTCAATTTATACGAAGAAAATTGATTACCCAGACAGCAAACCTAGTTAATTAATTCTCCTTAATACAGGTCTTCACTAAAGAACCGTGTTCTGAGGTGCAGCAGAATGAGCAGCTGCATGCTTCAAGGTCAGCAAATACTCTCGTGGACTTCAGCTGCAGTGGRGAAGTGTGGGGACTTCAGGGATGTAAATCTGAGCAATCTTTTGGTTCCATGTCAGATGACCAATGCAGGAGATCAAGGTCATTGAGATTAATTCTGTATCTCTAGGGAGATGCTTTCTGCAGCAGAAAACAGACTTTGCATGCAGGCACWGTTCAGCTGGGGCAGGGGGGCAGTAAGGGCTTGGTTTCAGCCTGGCTGTGGTGCACAAATCCTGTGGCAGCAATGGGGTTGGAAGGAGTCCACCAGGGTGCAGATGCAGGCAAGTGGAAGAGACCCCAAGGCTCATGGAAGGTGACAGCCATGCCTTTGCCAGCCCCAGTGAAGCCTTTGGGGCTGGGTCAGCACTGGGGTCCCCGTGCCCAAGTGCAGCTTGGCCTGAAGGGCAGCCCTGCAGCAAACCCAGAGATGTGCAGAAGGACACACCAGGGAATGAGGGAAATAAAAGATMAGCTATTGCCCTTTCCCAGCCATCCCAGGACAGGTTCATGGGAGTATCCCAGCCCCTGGTGTCAGATGAGGAGAGGAGGCTTGCCCTTTTCGTGAGAAGCTGGGAATAGGATCAGTTTWGCTGTGGCATCAGATGTGTTTGACAATCCTGACTATTGCAGCTTTGTCTTATGTGCTGCCAGTAGGACATAAGGTCTGGAAGGTGTCTCCTCCCCAGTCTTTAGGGTCTGTGAGGGTCAGGAAAATAGGTGGAAAACAGGGCAAAAGAGAGCATCAAACAGCTCACACTGTCACCTGCTGGGCAGCCTGATGGCAAAGTACTGCCTAAAACGTTATTTGCCTTTTTATTTTAAAAATGCATTTCTAAAATTGCCTCATTACATAAGCAATATGCAATTGATACTAATTATGTTATTTTTTAATAAGCACTTCTACGGTGTGTGTGTGTGCCGTATAATGCCAGTGAGTGCTCAGCTCTGTCACCAGAGTGGCATAAAACCCACATGGATCTTTATTGTTTCATGCATTGATTATTCAGTTTTCCAAGTGAGGATCAACTTAACCCTCCTGCATTGTTCTTCCTCTGCCTTTCATTAGCAAACACTTGTGGAAATACAAGAAAACCATAGCAAAAATACTTTTCTTAACAGATATTTGGTCAATGATGCTTAGCATCCCAGGGACTCAGTGATGTGAAGAACTCAAATATCTTTTTTTTTTTTTTTTTTTTAATTATTTGCCTTGCTGCTCTCAAAAACAACAACACCACAATGTAGTTTCTGTGTCAATTTTCTCATGCACTGCTCTGGCTGCTGGCCCCCTTCCAGCAATGCCAGGCTTGTCAGGGGCACAAGGTGGCTTGGCATGGGACAGTAAGGATTGGGTGGGGTTTTTTTGGAGCAGGGAGTGCTAATACAACCCAGCACTTCTGTCCTTTGTGGGGTCCATATCTTGCTCTGGCTGACTCAACCTCTTCATTCTGCCAGCTCTTGCTTTCCCTGAGCCTCAGTAGGTTCTCCCCATCTGCACTTTTCTACCTTTCCTCTGTGTCTCACTCATCTCTCCACCTTTCTGCTGTGCTGGGGCCAGTGTCTCACAGGAATTCCAGCACAACAGGTTTTCTCTCCAACCAGGAAACCTCCATGAGATGATCTGGTGAGGGTCTGCCATCAGCCAGGGCTGCAGGGGCTCCCATCAAGTCCAGTAAATGTCCCTGGGTACATTGCTCAGCCTCAGTGACACTCCTGCTTATTCCATAGCACCAGAGAAGGACACAGAGAAGAAGATATTAGAAGAGAGGATATTATCATTTAGCCTACCCTTGAAATGAGTGGTTTTTGCTCTTGTGATTTTGGATTGTTAAACTCCATTTTATCACTGAGACCTTAGTGAGCAGAGGGACCCTGATGAAATGTGACAAAAGTCACTGCACTGCGCTCTTTGCTTGCTTGAAAACCCTTCCAAAAACAGTCTCCAAGCCTCAGAGAGGAGCTTTAGGACATGCAGGAGTTGTTCCCTGCAGCTGTGGGTTGGCTCAGGGCAGCTTCTATGTTCCTGAATAGCCCTTGGGCATCCTGTTCTGGCACTGCTCTCTCCAGTGGGGACAGCCTGCAACAGCTCCTTTGTCAAATCTAGTCCTAAAGTCCAATTAATGTTGTTTATGCTCATATTGTAACTGAAAGAAAAAAAAAAAGTGATGCTTCAGTAGGTCTAAGGGTGTGAAGAGATAAATGTAATTACGATAAATGTAATTGCGGTAAATTCAATATATTGAAAGATGTTACCATTTAATTATAAGTATATGAATTATGCATGTACCTCTTCCACTGCCTTCCACTGTGTGGGCTTGAGCAGTAACTGAGTACATTCAGCTCTAGCTGCCACATGAAACCCACGGGTGCTTAATTTCTCCCTCACACACCTAACAGTGCCAGCTGAACTTTTGCTAGGAGTAAACAATGACATATGTGAGGGTTATTTGGAGTTACCTTTACCTTTCTGTGCTCTTGGGCACCTGAAAAGGGACGTGAATCTTACCCCCCAGGAGCATGGAGACTGCCTTTTGGGCAAATTTTATGATATCATATTATTAAATCACATTATTAAAAAACACATTATTTAGGGACAGAGAATTGTGGTGAGGGGAAGCAGGGGTTGGAGTACCCGTAGCTGTTGGCCCTGGGCCTGTGCAGGCAGGAGCATCCTGCAATCTTGGGGCATAAAATGTGGGGCCCCAGGGCTGGCTGAGAGCTCCAGCAGCCTGGCAACGATGGGGCAGGAGAACAGGGCTTGGTGGTGGAAAAATCCCAGCACCTGCAGCTCCCCTGAGCATCCCAGGGCTGGCACCGCCACCCCCACGCCCAGGTGCTTAATGTCACCATCAGGTGCTTGGTGCTCAGCTCAGCTGTACGCCCACTTCATGCAAGCCATTTCATTAATATGGAAGAGTGACTTTTTATAAATGCTGTGCTGTCTTTCTGGGTACAGAAAATCCTCCCCATCAGGGCAGACTCGCCCTTTCACAGCGCTGCCGAGTCCATCCTGGCAGACTGTGCCCGGGGCTGTGCCAGCAATCTTCTGCTAAAGGCTGCTACCTTGTCATAGCTTGGACTCTCAAAGGATGTAGAGTGAACTCCCATGAGGCAAAACAGATCCCATTAGTGTTTGTGGAAATTTCAAACTGGCCATTATGAAATTAAAGCAGGAAACAAAGTGATTGGGGGAGGAGAGAGACTCCCCTGCCTAATCACTTAATAGAGGCCCATACATCTCCTTAGAGCTTGCAATAAATCATGCCTCATTTTAACCAGATGTGCAAGCTAATGAAATCTGAATCCAAAGGTTCATCTCTAGCTAATTTACTGTAGATTTGTTCCTAATTTCCATGCCTTATGGAAATAAGAGCACAGATTTTTTTTGTTGTTGCTGATTTTCATGCTTATACAAGCTCTGCCTTTTTTCTTCTAGGGAAATTTTGGCCTTGGTTCAGCAAGACACTCACACATGCCCAGCTTCAGGGTGAGACTGGTTCCCCAGACCTCCCTCCAAAATAGCCAGGAAAATTCAACCAGTTGCAGCGGAAGCACTCGCCTGTGCTGTGCGCTGTGCCAAGGCTTTAAATCACAAGATATTCTTACCAGGCACATTTGATAAGCTAAGCTTGGCTGTTTTCCTGCACACTTTTTGGCTGATGACAAGAGTAATACATAATGAAGGCACGAAGCTGCTGCCTGCTCCGAAAAAGATAGCAGAGTTATTTTCTTCTCTGTGCCTGGCATGGATAGGGTTGGACAAATCTTTAGGGCTGGGCTTGGCCTGTTTGGCTCTCAGTGACTCAGGAAGTGCACAGACCTCATCCGTTGTGCCAGGGCAGAGACAGGATGTGGAGCAAAAATCCTGGGGAAGAGGTTTGTTGGGCATCATGGGGAGAASAGCCCGGCTGGATGACAAAAGGAGAGGAGCCCAGCGCTGTGGACAGGCCTAGGGATGGAGGGATGGCTGCGGGAGTTGGGTGTCTTCAAGGACCAGGCTTCAGCACAAGGAAGAGCCAAACACAGCTAAAACCCAAGAGATTGTTTTCACTTTGACCTTTTTCCAGGGTGTGCTATGGGGTCYRTGCCCTCAGCACTCTGAAGGCAGAYRAGRCTGCAGAAAGGCAGAGAGGCRCTGGAAGCTGTGATGGAGCTGCTGTTCTTGTTTGGTGATGTCCCTCTCCTGGTTACATCCGTGTCTCATGTGCCAGCACCAGCCTGGATCTACTGTGGGTTCTGGCACCATTCCCAGTTTGAGGCTGCCTGCAGATTGCACCTGGACCTGGATACATGGAAGAGGCTCTTAAGGATAGTCTGGGATAGCTTTTTTGAGCATTAAATAGATAACCAAGATCAAGGTTTGAGTTTGAGCCTTGGATGAGGAAGAAGAGACATGGAGAGAGATCTGAGTATGGGATGTAATTCACAAACTGAATCTGTGGGATCTTCCCATGCAAATGTGAGACACATGAAAATGTATTTGTGAGTCCTGGCTTGCAGATACCAGGATGATCTGGCTGCTCTCATTCCCTTTCCTCCTTGGAGCAGGAGCTGTAGCATAGCAGCTATTTTGCTTTCCAGCAAAGGAACAGTGAGGAATGATTGAGTGGGGAATGGCTGAGAGCTGTCTTGAGGAGACTTGAGCCACTAAAATTGAGCATTACTGAGTGCCAATAAGAGAGCCAAAGGAAAACCTCAGTGACAGCTTAGCAAAAACCCACAGTAAGGGCAGCCCTGCTGAATGGGCTTTCTTTGCCTTTGGCTCTTGAGAGGCAGGGAGGGCTCTACTCTGAAAATAAAATAGAAAGAAACTGTTGGTAGCATGGGTAACTGCACAGGAGCCTGCCATCTTTGGGGGACTGAGCTTCCTCAGCCAAAAGGCTCCAGGGACATGGAGGCTGAGGTAAATCCTTTTCCTGTGGGCACAAGATACACAAAGCTTGTCTGGGATCTGAGAGCTTTGCCTCCACTCTGAAGAAACCCCTCCACTCAACTGAGAGTTCTCACTTCTCCTTAGAAAGAAGACCTGAGGGTTGGCACATCTTGGATAATGAGGGAGACTCCACAGCCTCTCTGGCCAACCTCTGCCAGTGCATGGTCACGGGCACAGCAAAGACATTCTTGCTCATATTCAGGTGGAACTTTCTGTGCATCAGTTTCTGCCCACTGCCTCTTCTCCTATTGCTTTGTACCACCAGGAAGTGCCTGGCTCCATCCTCTTGGCACTCTCCCTTTAGATCCTGATGGACATTGATGAGACTCCCTGTTGGTTATCTTTTCTCTGGACTAAATACCAAGACTCAGAACAGAGTTAGGGAGAAGGCAGTAAGGTCTTGCTGTAGTTTGAGTAGAGTTTCCTTACTCTGTGAAGGCTGAAGTGATGGTGGTGGGATTTTTGATCTTAAAACCCATTCTTATTCAAAAGTAGTGTTTGAGGAAATGTGTTTTTTAATGATACACATTATCATGTGTAGAAAGAATGGGAGAAGGAATGGGAGAAGGAATTCCTTCTCATGGGAGAAGGAATGTCAGCTGATTCTCATTTCTGTAGCGCTACAGCTCGTTTCTGACCACCTTCTATACAAAGAAATGCAGAAAACTAAATCTGCTTTTTCCAAACTGTCAGAAAAGCTATTCTTCCTGTTTTGTTTTGCTCTGCTTTTTGTGAAAGCCCAGAAGTATTTATTGCCTCYGAAACATGTATTCCCCTAGAGAAARGGAAGAAATGTGCTAGTGGAATGTCTGTCCCACTGTGATCTGTGACAGTTTCAGGCATCCTGGAGAAAGGGTGGAATAAGCTGGGGGCATCCTGCAGGCTGTCCTGGCCAGCAAAGAGAGAAATTGAGGCTACTGACACATGCTGGATGACAACTCCCTGCCTCTGTGTGGTTTAACTGCAGCAAGTTCAGAAATATGGGCCACGGTAACCTTAAAGGCACCAGCACAAGGCTGAAGGACAGAGCTACAGCTGGACAGTAGGAACAGTCCCCAGGAGGGGAACAAGAAGGATGGGCACCTTGGACACACAGACAGGACAGGTCTTTTCACCAGGCAAGGATTTTTTTGATCTTGTCTTCTCTAAGTGCTTGGAAAGGACTATTACAAAGTAAAAATGGGACCAGGAAAGATAGATGGAAGGAAAGAGATTAATCTAGGAGAAATAATCTTTTTTTTTTTAAGGGCATTTAGGCAATTCTGAGCTATCCCAACTGATTGAACCCAAATTATTTAATATTGATTTTTCTCACCATCATCTCATCAAGTCACATGCAGCATTTCATTTGGCACTGGCAAGAAAAAAATGCAGATTCTAACAGGCTCATATTTTGCTATGAAAATCAGCACCACAAACAGCTCTTGGTGTTGTGGCCCTTTGGAGTCCATTATAACCATGATGAATGGTGCACAGTCATTTGTGTGAACCTTGACAGGGGAGGGGGTGACTCATGGCAATTTTATGCCACGATGCCATATCACAGCAACAGAATGGGATGAGTAATCTCGGAGCTTGCCTTCAGGCAGTTTACTGGCTTATCCCACAGATCTCACTGCAACAAAATGTCAATGTTTTAATACCTTTGACATTTCTTTAGCTTCAAGAGAATGAATCTTTCTTGGTTACTTACTAAGAGGAGATTCTATCAGCAAAAGTAGCTGATTCTTCTCATCCGAAAGGACAATATTGGAAATAATCTTTTCTGTTCACTGAATGTAAGCGTAACCAGCATTAAATAAAAGCCTTTTAATTAACTAAAGTCATCAAACAGCCCTCAAAGAGATTTAGTTTCAAGCAGTGACTAAATAGATTTAATGCCCAGGAACCTTCCAAGTTCCTCAGGTGGATCCTGCATTTTCTGTTCCTCCAGACACGGATGCTCAAGGAAAGGCCGCCTGCAATGCACAAGGCAGACCATGGCAGAACTCAAGGCTTGGTAAGCAAGTCCTGCCACAGCTGATGCCTTCTGCCATAAGCTGGCATGGCTCTATTCAGCTTGTGGCCTTCACAGACACCTTCTAAGGGACAGGAACAAATAGAGTCCAGTGGAAATGAACACATTTCAAGTTGCTCACAGATGAAGGCAGAGGACTAAGCTGCCAAAGAAAGGAAATGCTGTCTGTGATTTAGACCTGCTTGGAGAAACTGATATTAAGTTTATAAATAGCTATGGCAGTGCAGATGGTCCTCACTTTTAAGAAGGTAGATGCTGCCCTGAACCCATACAGATGTGCAGGACAAAATACACACATATAATATTTTAGTGAAGGATGATCTCGCTCTTTGAAGAGCCCTGTCAGCCAGCAATCTCATATAGGAGTTGACATTCAGCATATGTTCTCTGGCTCAAACAGGGCACCTACACCAGGGCTGTACAGATGGGAGCTTGCACGGGATGTTCCACTTTATCAAGCAGATGCTTGGTGGTGCAGCTGCTTCAGCATTTTCAGTTCAAGTAAGGACACAATCACATTGGACACCATAAGAGGGTAAGATGCACCTTCAAATTGCAATGCTGGAGACATCATGAAGAACATGGGGTATTTTCAAATTTATTTTCAGGTTTTCTGCAGTCCAACAAAAGGTTTTTTGCAGATGCTAACCAGCCAAGTTCCAGGACAAAGCAATGTAGCTGACTTAGCATGCTGCTATAAAGCAGATGTAGCCCTGAGCTGATGTATGTGATATATTGTGATACCAGCTTCTTCTGAATCTTCCAGTTTAGTCAGTATCATCTTGAAAGAAAGAAGGATTCACAGCAAAGGCATTATCTAAAAATCTGAGGAGTGTAAAACAATAGTAACTTGACAAACAAAAGACCCTGTAACACCCTCAGCTCTAGTAAGATCAACAGGATACAATCCTCAGGTTCACCACAGCTGTACCACTGAGCAGCTCCTCAGCTTGTGAGAAATGCTGCTTCACACTGGCAAAGCTCTGTCAGATGGTGATATTTTCCCTGCCCAGGATTAGGTTCTTAGCTAGCTGGCTTAGCACTGCGTGGGAGGCTCAGTGAGGTTTCACGCATGTCCCATATGCTGCTCTTCCTCTGTAGCCACTCAGGGCTGCCAATCTGCCTGAAAGCAAAGTGAACAGCAACCCTTGTCCTGCTAAGGACTGCCTATTTCCATTCAGATGCCATGTTTCTGTGGGAAGCATCCCTGCTGTGGCTGCTTTGGGATATTTTCTCTGGTCCTATTGATTTTTCTTCTACTCTTCATTATCATGAGCTAAATAGTCAACAGCTATCTTAGAGGGAAGAGGGGAGTCCTGTCGCAGGTAGGACTTAGAGCTCCTAAATTAGGAAAGAAGAGAGGTGCTTTGGTAGCATTCTGCAGCTCCTGAAGTATCATCTTCCCTTTCTGGTGCTCATTTGAAAGCTTTGCTGAATACAAGTGCATGGTACTATTCTGTCTGCTTTGCTTTCTGCAAAGTAGGCAGACTTCTTCTAATGTGATTTGCTTCCAAATGCACAAAAAAAAACAAACCGAAAAAAGAAAGTGTGTTTTCTGCATGAGCTGGCATTGCTCCAGGAAATATGTGAGAAGAAAAATTTTTCTTTTAAGATGTCTCACTATTGCTTATGGTCAGCAAAGGAAACACTTGGGAAGTAAAAGTGTCGCCTTTTACCTTTTTTGTTGAAATACAAGTGCAACAGTTCACTCCAAGCTGAAATATGAGCAATGGAATTGATTAAATGAATCTTCTCTCAAAGATAATTTTAATGACAATGAATGAGATTCTCTGCAAGGAAAAATGTTTTTGCTGTTCTTTTATAAGACATTCAAACAGAAAAAATAAATTACATTTTGTATCACTTTCTCTTTAATGTGATTGAATAGGGGAATGTTTTTAATTACGACAAAAATCTCCATGTTAATAGTCTTGATTAAAGGGGCTTTTAAATAGCTTATCTGCCTGGCTACATTCCATCCTAAAGCTCTACAGAGGAAGATGTCTTTCATGTTGAATTTAAATGCTTATTATCCCTTTGAACTCTGCCAGTCCACTTATTTGAAATATTATTCTTCCCTTCCAGCCTGTGGAGTCAGCTCACCAAGAGGTTTTGGTAATGTCACTCTCTGGGGAGCTGTGCTGGCTTATTTCAACCTTGAGGTAGCAGCTGGAGCTGGTATTTCAAGGCTTGCTGTGACCTGCTGCCTCATTTCAGGGCCAGCCCTACAGC
>NW_026623628.1:0-25215 GCF_030028575.1 Malurus melanocephalus
AAATGCACTGTTATTTTGAGCTCTAGTAACCAAATGGCTGAGATTAAATGCACTCTGGGTTGAACTAATTTTCAGTAATGAAATTCTAAATGGTAGGTAACATTATTTCTGTCTATATTGGTAGAATATAATATATAAAAGAATATAAAAATATATATATATCTATAAAATAATAAATATTATATATATATATTATTTATCTATAAATAAATATATAAAAGAATATAAATGTTTTAATTTTAATGTGCAGGGGAGTCATATTAACATTAACAGTATTAACAGCAGCACATGTTATAGGGAAAATCTTCATGTACTAAGAACAGATTTTATTTTTGTTTATTTGACATACTGTGCTTCATCAGCTGTCTCACTACCATGAATCAATAAATAAGCATGTCTGACACGAACATATGATTGTGAATGATGTATGATCACAAATTCAGCCCTTATTACACATATAAGAAGGGAACATAGCTATTCTGAGTTAGTACCAATTCTATTTTTTACCATCTAAATTGAGACATTACAGTGGTTGGTAGGTTCATGAGCCATAGAGTCTTGGAAGAAATGAAAAGCAGTTTTAGAGAACTGTAAACTACTTAAAACCAAACAACCCAAACATGAAAATGTGGACTCTGCTAAAATTTTTGTCACTTTGATTCTGAGCAGACTTGGGATTCTAAGTGAAGCAAAAAAAAAAAAAAAAAAAAAAAAAAAAAAAAAAAAAAAAAAAAAAAAAAAAAAAAAAAAAAAAGAACATAAAAACCAAGTATGCACCTTGCAAGGACATGAGGAAGAATTTTTAGTATTGAACTGTTGAGTCCTGCTCCCAGGTGTGGGCACTGGGACCTCCAGCTCCAGGTGTTTTTTAGAGACTGCATGAATCTGTTCTGCTCTGAAGTGCAGACCCACCACTCACACACTGAGCAGCACCTTACTGCTTCCACAATTCCACTAAGAATTAAGGGACTAGTTGAGCAGTGGTTTTACATAAATAATGCCATCGGGTCCATTCTTAAGCAGCCAAAATCAGGGAGAGATGGAAAATCAACCCTGCCCTTTGGCCAGAGCTGAACTGTGGGGCTGGGAGGCACGTTCCCAACTGTTTGCTAGAAACTGATGGCAGGAGGAAGGGCTGTGAGCAGATCTCCTGAGCCTCAGCCCCACATCTGCACCACCCCACAAACACCATTAATGCATTGGGGCTGCTCACAGCTCTGTTCTCCTGGGGAGGTCAGCACACAGCATACTCCTTTCCCAATGAATGCTTCAAAAAGCAATCATCTCTCTCATTGACAGACCCTTCTCTCTGTCAAACTGTTTTTAATGGATCTCCAGTATTCTGGGTTACTTACGTTTTCTCTACTCCCTAGAAAATATATTTTTAGAAGTGTGGTGCTATCCAGCAGAGGTAAGTCACAGAGGAGGTAAGGGAAAGGAATATTTTGCTTGCCCATGTCCAGAGGAGATTACAGCCACTAGGCTGGGTGATTTATTGTGTTGGATTGTAAACAGCATGCTGTAGCCTGCAGTAAAGACCCCTTGTAAAACAGCAAGGCATTCTGCTTTTACATTCTCTAACACATACTGCTGTCAGCCAGGACAAATTCACTGAAGTCAATCTTCACTGCTATAAAACCATAACAATGGAAAAGAATAAAGCTCTAAACACTCTGGTAGTGCAGCAAAATATTAAAAAACAAACCAAAACAAAAACTACACAAGCATAATGATAAAAAAGTTTCATCAAATTGGAACAAGGTATTCTTTCATTCCCCACTAGGATGCAGCACAACCTTGTTTCTAACAATCTGGAAATAATAACTATTCAAGTCAGACTTGTGGAATATTTAAAAAGAGGACCACAAGACAAAAAAAAGCCATTTCAATCTGATGACTACATCAGCTACTTGTGACACTGAATGTCTCTGCAGGAAAGTTAAACTGGAGAGAATTCTGAACATGAAGGAAAAACTTCATGAAGATATTTTTCTCATGATTAAAGGAGATAAACCTTTGCAATCTTTCTTGCATCCTTCCTGTGCATGATTACCAAGCAAAAAGGAAGACAAAAGGCACAGAGGGCCTCCTGCTTTACTGTATTGAACCAGGCAAGCTGCCCAGTTACGGCTTTTGAAACTTTCTGATATTTTTGCAGAGTGATGTTACAAACGTCTGAGCAGTGTGGTTCATTTATAAGAACCTGAAAAAAAAAATAATAATATCATCTTAAAAATCTGTGGAACGAAGTTTACCAGATTGGATTTGGGTCTAGATTAGTGTTTGGGAGATGGAAATTGTGACAACTCTTGCTACATATATAATATTTTGTGATAATGAGCTCTGTGTCTGTCTTTAGCAAGAAAAGGAGTGGCAAATACTTCATCTGTGTCTATAGGGTCAATGAGTCCTTAATCCTCCTGACCCTTAAGACCTAAAGATGTCCTAATTATTTCAGTAATGTCATATTCTTAACTGAGATTTCATCAACAAGAAAAGTCTGAAGGTTTAGACTCCCTTGCAATTCAAATATCAAAACAAGATTACTTATCGTGGTAATAGCACTTAACATTTCCAACCCCTCATTCATCAGCTACTCCACAAACATCAGCTAATAAGGGAGACTTAGAGGTGTTTATTTTCTTCACCTTCTAGACTAGAAACCCAATCCAGGGAAGTGATTCATTAGCCAAGAGCAATGAGTGCCAAATCCCCCAAAAATCCCCCAATGCTACTTTCCCCAGCTTTTTTTTTTTTTTTTTTTTGCTACCTGAAACCCCTCTGTTACACTTCTTGGTATATATTGTGTTTCAGGACACTGCTGAAGTGAATGAAGAGCTTTAGTTTCTAAAATATTAGAGTATTAAATGCAGTTATCTTACATCTTCCTCTCCATATAAAAGGTCAGTTATTTTTGAAATATTAACAAATGGAAATGTTTGTTTGATAAATACTTCATAATTTTCACCATTTGCAGATATGTCACTGGCTCTATACCAATACAAATAATGTTTATCTCCCTTACATTTTTTCTAGGCAGAAACATCTATTTCAAAAGTAGGTGTTTTGTGCAAAATGGTGGGATTTTTTCCAATCTCTATTTGTATTCTCTAAAAGCTAGACTCAAATAATACTACAAACACTTTTCAGCTCTCCTGAATCTTTCATATTTCTCTTCCTTGCACATCAAGACATTTCCCTTTCTAATTTAATTCCTTCAGGTTTGAAGACTGCTGACCAAGCCCTTGGCAAAACATCCTGTTGGTATTTATTCTAGCCTTAATGTGAAATGTCATTTAAATTCACACACGCACAAAGGATCAGCGCAGACATTGCCTAAGAGAGTTTACATGACCCCCTAGACAGAGGGGTCATCTCTGGAAGGAAAATTAGGCTGGGCTGGGTAAACAGACTCACCCACTCCCATTCTGTGCCAGTCTCTGCAATCCCACAAAACACACATTGTCCAATTAGCAGCGCTGAAACTCTTTTTTTTTTTTTTTTTTATGGAAAGGATTGCAGGGAAATGAACATTCTTATGCAAGCATAAAAACTTTAATACTGGGTGGATGCTGGAGATTCTGTAAGTCCAACTGGTACCTGAGGGAAAGCTGCAAACAGCACAGGCCAAACGTAAAGAGGGAGGGAGAGGATAAAAATAATCTGAGACTGCATCTCGGGGCCTCAGTGAAGGTGTGGAAAAAATTGCTAAAAGTTCAGAATGAGGATTTCATTCTGACTTAGAACTTCTCAGTTCTCCCCAGGTCTTTTGGTGAGCTTGCTCTGAATCTTCTGGGGACAGGAGGAGGGAAGAGYCCTTTCTAAATGAAARCATTTTTAAAATTATGCTKCATAGTAATAATAAAGCATACTCTCTAAAGCAGAAATATTGTGATTTCTCCCCCGTCAATGAACTCATTTAAATAGAGGAAACAGGATGAAAACATAGTACCCTGCATCACAGCCAGCACTGTAAATGATACAGAAATGAAATATAGCCCTGCTGGCAGCAYTCCCGCCTTCTTGGCTACTTATCAACTCTCTGATGTGATGATATGCTACATGAGATTTTCCTTCTTATCTTCTACACATAACCCTTATCTGACTGGGGCCTAAACAATGGCCTTCAGAGGAAACGGATTATGAATGCAGCAGTTTGCATTTCAAGCTAAATTCCACAATTAAGTATAATTACGTGCCATATGTTTTCATCCTTTCGATTTTATGTTGTCTTAAAAGCTAAGTAAGTAAATATGTAGGCCCAAAAAATAATGGGCTGTGTCAGTGCCCTGATGTAGCATTTGGGTTACACTGCTGCAATTCTGAAATGAAAATACAGTCATAAAATGAAAATACATACAGAATTGTTCTAAACTAAGCTACCAGAATTACGGTGTAGTTACCAAATATATGAGGAAAATTTAGAAATTTTGCCAACCTTGACTTCTTACTATATTCAGATCCCATTTCAAATCTCTTAAATGGTGAAGATCCCAAAGGAACCCACAACCGTGCTCCTTAAAGCTGGCACGATTTCCCCAGAAAAAGAAATGAAGATAAAACCTCTGCTCATTTATTTACAAGGATGGCATTGAGAATCATGCTTTCATTCTTTGTTATTCACCCATTCAACAACCTGAACACGAGGAAGAACTTYTTCCCTGGTCGGTGATCRAGCACAGGAACAGTTTGCCCCAAGAGGTTATGGAGTTCTCCCCACTGGAGATATTCCAGAACATTCTGAACACCATCCTGTGTGCCCTGGGATGACYCAGCTTGAGCAGAGAGGTGGGACCTGATGACCAACTGTGATCCCTTCCAGTCTGACCCATTCTGTGATGACACTTCCCCTGCAAGCTCTGATCTTTAAAAAAAAACCCAAAAAAACAAAACCAAAACTTTTATTTCACAAAAAAAAAAAAATCAAAATATATAATATAAATGCTTTTAATATAAAACTCTAAATTCAAGTACTTTTATTTCTTTGTTTGGACTTGGTTTTCAGGTGATTTTTGAGGCATTTGCTCAATTAGGAAGAAACTTGAATTCAATTAACTAATTCTCAGATACTTCAAGAATTTGTGTTTTCTCCTTTAAAACAAAGATTTTTTTTTTTTAATACTATGCAAACACTGCAATTAAGAACACATCACTGAAACCCTAAGAATAGGAAGGCTGTTTCATGTAAAGAAACCAAGTCTCCAGACTGAAAATTAAATATTTTAAAAGATGATGATTCTATTAAAGCAGATGTGCAAGCAATTAATGTAGTTGACAGTGCAGCAAAGAAATTCTTATAAATTTATTCTATTTTTATATATAAAATATATAACTATGCACTTTTAATGGAACATGAAAAAATAATAAGCCCTACACATGCATAATATTGCCCTGCTTCCAGCAGGATACCTATTAAAACACATCCCTTTTTGACTTTTAAGAATTGTGCAAAAAATAGACTCATAGTGGAAATACCAGTGCAATCAGAATTACATTACATCATCTGATCTATTTCCTCACAAAAAAAAACCTCCCAAAAACCCACTTTAATGATTTTTATCTGATGCTTTAGATGGCACATTTAGGTCCGGCTGTAAAAGGAAAAAAAAACATGCAGAGTAATTCTTCATCACAAGGAATGCAGTTGAAGACTCTGCTAATTAAGCATTCAGGGCTCTCTRTGATTAGTGGTTTTCTTTTTCCCCAAATAGTTTTCCACAGAATTGACAATGACATAGTTATTGTTGGCCATTGCATAATAGTAACAATTAAAATTCACTACAGCAGTTTGTGTACACAGAAACACATTAAAAGATATTCCCAGCAATGGAATAAGAACCACAGAACAAATCAACAATGCTCCATTTTCTAAACCAGCAATGAAAGACAAAAAAATGCAGCTTTAAAGACATTTGGAAATCCTTCTTCCACAAGGCATAAAGATCCTGGAGTGCTGCTTTTTTTGATTATTAAACATTCACACTAGAAATAATATTCTAGGAAAGAAACCAAGAAATGTGGTGAAGTGAAATTCTGTATGGTAACTCTGGAGTCCTAACACAGTTAACACTCCTGCTACAAATCAGCACCAGTTAAATATAATTTTAAATTTAGGCTGTGAAGAAATGTACCACAAGCATGAATCAAAAATTATTTTTCATTCCTTCTTATGATTCATGGTAGCAGCCAGAAGTCAGATAAAGATAAGAAAGACTCTTGTTTTCAGAGTTCAAACAACTGATACTCTTAGTCTGTTGGTATGCTCAGCTACTACCCCAAATCCCACTAATTCTTGACCTCTACTCCAATAACAAGCTTCACAATCTGCTTTGAGCATTTTATTATGGAATAGAGCAATTTAAAGTGCTTRTTATGATCACTGACTTTATTGAAGCACTGCACTTCCATTAAGCTCATATGTTTCTGCTGGATTTTTAGTTAGCCTAAAATGCTACACTTAATTGATAAAGATAACACATCTCACTCTTCATCTCGCAAGAGATTCTAAAATGAACCAAAGCCYAAGACTGAGCCTTCCAAATACATTCTAAAGGTTCTTTTTCTGATGGTGCACAAGCTGCTCCTTAAAAAAAGAAGTCAAGATAGGATGTGTGTGGGGAGAAAGGGTGAGAGTCAATCAAAGAGGTAAAAGAAATGAGAAAACATTTAGCAAACTCACAAGAGAATGAATCAAGCAGAATAAGTCAAGGCAAATTTGGGGTTTAGCCAGGAATCACCAGATTCCTGCAGCATGCATGCAGCTGTGTATCTGGTAATGCAAAAAGRAAAAGTAGGACCTTATGAAATTATATGATTTCAAATAATGCAAGTGATTAGCAGAGACCTGYTGAACTTCTCAGCATTTTCAGGCACTACACAGCCTGCACACCCCACAGAGAGATATATCTCCCTCCCACTCTCACTCTAGCAGAGCCCACACTATTCTGAAATAAGAACATGCCTGGTGGCCATCAGCAGAGGCCAAGAAGCATTTCATGGCTCAGAGCCCGAACTAAGAGCTCACAGTCAGCCTAGTCTCTCACTGGGAATTCTAAACCTCCACTCTGTTGCATAAATCTTTAAATAGCTTAAACTCTCTTTCCATTGATTACTGATGAGGTATTTAATGARTTTTATCCAGGGAAGGATTGACTACCTGCAATCTCTTTAGATTATAAAGAAGAAAATAATTGATTATATGGTAAGCATATAAATTTATGATTACCTGGAGCAAGTGTCTCAATTACTAAGCAGACAGGTTATGTCAGCTTCTGTACCACCTTCCTTGTTTGCTTATTTACAAATAAAGGCAATAATSCTTCCACTTCCTGCTCTCCTTCAGTATTTCTATTTAGGGGACTAAAAGGGGTCTGAGCTGCAAGGGCAAAGATTGTGTTACAGTGAAATGGAAAATAAATTCCATGGTCTTGGCTGGGCCATGAAGTGATGCACACAAGAATCAGAAAGCAGAACAAGGTGTCACGAGATATGTGCAGTGAGTGTTTGCTGCTTTCACAGCCCTGTATGGATCAGCCAGGGAGGGGTTTTGAACAGAAAATTTTACTGGGGATCACACTTGGTTTTTCCTCTCTTTGTTCTCACAGGCAGTGGAACAAAATACAGCAGGTGGCTTGAGTTCCATCTGGATCCAGTGCTCAGCATTATTATGCCACAGTAGAAAGCCACAGTGAGTCCACAGCTTGGGTACTACACACAAATCAAAGGCAGTATACAGCATTAATGAAAATAATACAGGAAAGAGCAGCAAAATTGATGGGAGACAGGCAGCAGTGTTTGCATGAGGAGGGAAAAGGTAGCCCAGGATTCTCCAGGTGGTTTTGGTTCTGAGACTTGACCATTTATTTGATGTCATTTTATTTTGAAATAATTTCCTCCATATTTTAATTTTTTTATGCCTTTCAACCTTTATTTCCTAATAGCACATAAAAATAAACTCTTTTTCATAAACTCATTTAATCGCTTAAATTACAGCACAAAATGTTGGGAACATTAGAAAAAATAATAAAATTGTGACTGTAATTCCCCGGAAGTGGAATTCAATGTCTCCAGTGGAAGACAGTTCTGAGGAGACAAATACAGRCTGTTCGTAAAGTTCATGATGGGATTTGGGGACTGTCCACTCCAGATGCAATCAAAGTCCACTGCTGATACATTTCTGAGCTGATCTAAACAGAGGGGTCTGGAGGGSAGTTTTTAGGCCTCAGCTCATGAGGTGCAGATTAACAAGGGAGCCCTACATAGAGTACAGAAGTGAACAATTAACAGAACTTAGAAGAAAGGGCTTGTGACAATTTGAGTCCATGTTCTCCTAGCCATCCATTTTTCTGGGGTTTATTTTAGCTGTGCATTCCAATTTTGAAGTGTACTTGTATTTGATTACAGTCACTACTGCAGCGCTGCACTAAATCAACATCACAAGTCACATCAGATAATGTCAAATAAATAAAACTGATATTAAATATCAAACCMTTCACGTCGGAAATATAAAAAATAACTTGGTCAGATACAAGTGGACTCTTGACATTAATGCAGACCAATGTGGTCCTATCACTCAGTGCAAGTGAAAGCCTTTAAGGACTATTAAACACCATTATTTAGTACAATCATTCAYCTGAGACTCCTTGAATGTGATGGGAAATACCATCTTACAACAGTTCTTCCYTAAACTGCTGGTCAGAAAAAAAGCCCAAGCTGGGTACCCTTTGGCCTGATCTGGTACAATTTTTGCATGGGATAATTTAGAAGCTCTAAAATAGGTCTTTATGTTTAGTTAGTACTTTTATTTATTGGGAGGTGGGGGGGTTGACTGCAAAATCTGGTCGTTCATTCTCAGTTTTTATTTTCTGTATCTAAGTCAGTTTTTGTTATGATACAACACCACACTTAAAGCTTGTTTCCCATGACTTCAATACTTCTGTTAAGTGTTGTAAGAGATCTCTAAATAAAATTTCTGTTATGAGCTTCTTAATATGCTCATTTATTAATATGTTCTTAAGGATTCAAACAGGCTTTCCCTTGCACTCACAGAAGAGGCTGGTGGACATGGTTTGGAGGTATGTAACCCTTTGATTCAAATACAGACCTCTGTAAAATGTGGATGCAATATTTGTTACTCACCAACCCTGTGAATAAGAAAAACTCACATATTTTTAATAGACTCTTGTTCATTTTGTACTCCACTTTTTTTTAGCAGATTTGAATTTGTTTGATTTTTTTTTAAAGTGTGAATAGCCCCATAACCTCTTAAAATTCTCAGTTTTTATTGCCAAAAAAGAGAAGTGTTCCTTCACACCCATGTGCCAGCAAGTCATGCATACAGTCCATTTAGCTGCTTGCCACTTTCCATTGCTCCCATGGTTTCCACTTCTACATAATCAACACATTTCTCACTTAGATATTRCAGAAAGGTTTCCAAGGAATACTCTCTGCAAAACAATAACTCTTTTAATGTGTTTAAATGAATCTCAATTAGTCCTRAATGACAACATTAGGAATCTATTTTCTGCTACCTTTTAGCAGTTATCCAGATTGTCTTCACCACTGGTGCATGCACTGATACAAGAATTCCAGGTAAAATGAGTTTATCTGTTATTTTGGCAGAGAAGTTTTGTATTATCAATGCTGAAGACATGGGTAAATGTCAGACACTCTCTGACATTAGAATAACTATAATTCTGATTAAAAATCGAATTAAAATTATTGAAAAAGAAAGCACTCACAGATTAAACTAGACAGCAAACAAATGAAATTCTACCTTATTTTCTGACAGTTCATAAATCAACTTTAAACAAATTAGTGCATATTCTCATAACAGGCCTGTTTGAAAAATAATCTTCTGATCTCATAGGAAGCGATGGTTTAGTTTACAAACTTAATTTCCGTGTTTTCACAAAGCAGAAGAATGAAACAAAATACTTCCTGCATACATCTATTGACTCACACCTTCAAGTTAAATCCTGTCATAATCAACAAGCAGAACATTTGAAAATTTCCAATTGTTTTTTCTTCTCCTTTTTTTTTTTTTAAATCTCTTGCCACTCTGCAATTCATCATGCTAAAATCTTTGATCCCTAGCATTGAGCAGACATGAATTTCCTAAATGACTAAAACTTATGGGTAAGTGTTTCCTTTTAGAGCTGTATGTAAATGCAATGTTAAATTTTATTTTTGTAATCTCTTTAATCAGAAACAAGGGAATTAGCCAGCTGTTTGGAACTCGTGTTAAGATCTAATTAAGCATCTGATTGGATTTCTGTGCATATCAAACAGCAAAGGCTGRTATTTGCACACAAGACCGATTGCTTTCATTAAAATGAAAATCTCACCAAATGACAACAGAAAGGGTTTACTCCAATGGTTTGTCTCAGAGATATCCCTCTACAAGAAAGCACACATCAGAATGGCAAAAAAAATTGCTTTATGTGTCAATCACACCAACAGGATCCCTTACTGAGTGACACCTTGCTTTCCCTTACATCTGTACTGCATGCTCCTGCAATACGCCAAGGAATTGCCTGTCTTAAAGGTTTCACAAAGGAAAAAAAAAATTATCCCACAAATCCCACAAATTGTCAATTCCCACACTCCAGGGTGGAAACAAGCTTTACTGCCACCTGTGCATGTTTTATTTTTGTTTATTTATTTGKTTGGGAATGCTTTTTGKTTTTTAATTGCTAGTGAAAAATATATTTAAAAATATTACTGCTGAGGGTTATGTATATATATACCACATATACAACCAGGACTTTTATATCTGGTAAAGCAAAAAACAAGTTTTCCTCTTTTCATGGGATAATGTTCAGAGGTGATTATTAARAAAGATGAAGATGTATTCTGTTTTTTAATACCAACAGGTAAGTACAATAATGAGCAAAATTTAAAACACAGTTTATGGCATAGGAGGAAGCCTGATAAACAAATTATTGGAGTAAATGACTTCTTAAAGCAATTTCATCTCAAGGAAAGCAGGAGAATCTCCTTGACTATTTCAATTTGCTCTGATTTGGGGCACAGCACCCATCTGCACTATGGGCTAGCTAGGAACAAATCAGAAGCAGGAAGGAATGCCATTAAGGTAGGGTGGTTAATCTCTTTTTGTCTCCTCAGTTTCCAAGCGTGGATTAGGGTTTAACCACTGAGATCAGTTTAAAAATGCAAAGGATTGTACAAAATTTTCCAAAGAATAGCCAAAGTGGTTTTCACTAGAAAATAATTGCTCAGTTTACAAGAGAAAATTCTATCTAGTCTAGTTAATGTAAGGAAGGAAGTTATTTATAGAAAGAAAAACACTGATATTATTACATATTATCACACTGATGATATTGAACTTTAAATTTTTGAGCTACTACTACTGTTTATACCAAATATCCATATGGCCACTAGAAAGTGTCATGAACGAAAGAAAGTTTCTTCCACAAAGTGGAAAGTAAACCATGTCTAAGCTCCAACAAAGAACATTTTGTCCACTCCAACCACACAGATTATTCTCTACTGCAAAGCACAAAGACCAAACAATATATTCTAAGATAAAAAACACCTGGGGTAGAATATTTGGGCTTTAACAAAGTACCCCAAGCAAACACAACTCCCTCTAGAATGGATGATACTGGAATGGGATGTATGCAGACAAACTATATAACCTTACATCTACCTATATATATATATATATATATATATACATTAGACACAGGCACACATTTGTTTATACCTACAAATGATTTTCAACACTGGTTTTGTTCAAAATCTAAAGCATAATATCAACAGGGTTGTCTAAAAAGGTGTCTGGCGCTATGAAGACTTTTCCTCTCTCAGAGCATCCAGCCATGCCAAACAATTATCTTCCTAACATGTCCCTGATTACAAAGAATCTGTGACCTAAACCATGGTTATTGATCTATGATCTTTTTAACTCACAGAATATTTATCTGTTCTCTTTTCTCATTAAAGTTTCCTTTTTYTTTCCCAGCTACTGAAGGATTTGGAAATTAATGTTCTAGATGATTGCAAGCGATGACTGAATAGACATTTTCATGGCAAAAGCAGTCCCAGCTCTGATTGTTGCTTATCAATTATGTTGCTAGATTCTAAACTAAAGTTAGTTTGGARTTTTTCCTGTCTTTTTTTCCTTCTTCTGTAGAACAAACATTAGATGAATTCTCCTGAATAAAAAAATGTACAATAATAATAATAATACATAAMGTTACTCTTATAGCTACTTTGTCACACTGG
Organism: Malurus melanocephalus; assembly: GCF_030028575.1. NCBI lineage: Eukaryota > Metazoa > Chordata > Aves > Passeriformes > Maluridae > Malurus > Malurus melanocephalus. The sequence continues at coordinate 12,250 of NW_026623628.1, forward strand.
ATAGTGACCACARCTCTGCAAGTAAAACACACTGGGATGGATAAGATTTGCTCTCCTCAAACTCTCCTTCTCTTTAAATATTACTCTAAAGCAACTTTAGAAAACAAGTTTCTATCACAGGATAGGCATTACTCAGTCAGTTTGGAGAAGGAATTCTTAAAAAAATAACTGCTTTTTCACATTTTAACTCTGGCTAAAAACTTGTTAAGGTTTGATCTGTATGAAGAGAGTTTAAAAAACCCACTTTGCACATATAGGGCTCCATTCCTTTAATTTGGTAAAACTAGAGTAAAAAATGAGGGAGTCAGCTATTTTGCATACACTCATTGGCTTTWTCCTAGATTTGGACAGGGTTCCATTCAGCCAGGATCTCTATAATCTTTGCCCTGAGACTGATTCCACTACTCACTGTTTGTGAAACACAAAACAGCCTGGATCTCTTGTGATGGAACAAGGTCCAGTCAAGAGCTGTCTTAGTGAACAGCAATAAGAAAATTGACCCATTGCTATGAAGTTAGGAAGTTAGCTGAAACTGCCCAGCATTTCATTAGAGCTCAGATTCTGGAGTCACATGATTTTACCAAGTTCTCAATCTTTATTAATTTGTCTGAAGAGATCAAAAAGAATTTTGAAGCTAAAATGCAAAGAATTTAAATAATTGAAACGGAAAATAAATGTCTTTTTTTTTTCTTAGCCTACCTCATGATTTTTTAAAACTCTGGGTAGGCAACTTTGGATGTGATATTTTCAGTTTTAACWATGTATATTTATAATAAATATTAGAACAGTTTCCAAGTGAGGAGGACAAAAAAAAGGAACAAACAAATATGAACTGTGATGCAACCATGTTTCAGAATAGAYAAGGAACACTCATATAGCTCATATTGACTGTAAAAATGGTAGTATAAAACAATTATGAAGCAGCTTTAGCTGTGTAAAACCATGTGCTCAGAAAATGACCGTGTAGAGAGAAATCAGACAAGGTAACATTCACCTGGGAACTCTGGTATTTTCAGAGACTATGGTAAGACTCAATGATCTTAAACTTCTTTTCCAAAATAAATGATTCTACATTTCTAATTATTACTGAACAGAAAGTCTATACACTTTTCCTGAATTCTTGGTGCCTTTCCCCTAATTGTTATCAGTGTTTGTCCACAAAATAGCTTTCCCAAACTAAAAACACAAGAGTCTATATATCCCTCAGAATACCTAAAAACACAGATTAAGCATCTCTCCACAGATGAGTATAATATCTGAAATATTTGAAATCAATTCTTATTTCTATGATCTACTGGGTGGAAACTAAACTGTCTTAATACTCACAGGAATTAAGAGTGGAGCTTTTAATTCAATTTAATTTCAAATGGAGTTGATTTTTGYTCTCAGTGTAGGAGATCCCCGTGCGATGGCATCGTAGGCATTTCAGTCACACTTCACCTTGGAGGCTCAAGGACTTGTTGCCTTGGCAACACCATGCTTAATGTGCTTCATTTTGCCTCTTTTCTTCTTTTGTGAGTATGAACTTAAAAATGCAGGAGAAAGTAGCAGATCACACCTTTTTCTAAACAAAATCCTATTAGTGTAAATGCTAATAATAATAATAATACCATCATAGGAGTGAGCACTTCATAGACAAACCATGAAAACAATGCATGAAAAAAGACAACCTGTTCTCTCAGAACTGAGCTCAGCCATCCAGGATTTTAGCTCATTGTCAGCACCAGATGCTGTTTCCTTCAGAGCATAAGAATGAAAAATAGATTTTTTCCTTTTCCTGGAGAAATTTTATTTTATAGCATGGGTTATTTTATAACCCTCTAGATATATGCATATAGTGTTTTAATAAATGCTAAAATAATTTCTTAAAATTTCAGATTTTACAGTCACAGACCTTCAGTGAGATCACTGACAACCTTCAGAACCCTGCAGCATTCTTGCTGCTCTGACAACACCTTTCAGCAATAGATAGACAAAGGCACTGTAAATCTGCACCAAAATGTGCTCATTGCTCACTCTCAGTTTGACACAACCATGAAACACGTGCACTCACAGCTGTAATTGAACACAAGGAGATCAGAGCCCTGAATGCTTCCACAATAACAAAATATTAGCAAATAAATAAAATATTAGCAAATAAACAACAATTAGGTCCAAGTGGAAGACACAAAGTAGGCGCTTCTGATCTAATCCTCTCAGCATCTCAGTTCCTMATTTACAGATCAGGATAATGCATCTCTTTTACCTTGCTGGAGTTGCCTGAATGCAGGTTCAGTGATATTTCTAAATCACTCAGATACATTTGGAATGAACAAACTGGGAGAGATCGTTATGAAATCAATTGCTGTCTTCAAAGCTAAGCAGTGAATTCAGCCTGTATCCATAAAMCCATGAATATTAGGTACTATCAGAAGTTTTCATCATCCTCCAATTTGTCACATTTCTCTCTTTTAGGGGAGCCATTGGTTTTATATGAGCAATTCAGAAAGAGTAGTTGTGGATATGGTTTGGCACACAAATTTTATGTGTGTGCAGTTGGGATTGTCACTCATGGGTAGCTCTGTCAAGAATTAATTGTACAGATGAGCCTGAACAAATGTATACAAAGTGTTTCTCTTGCACTGTTGTGTGTTTCCTATGTAACAAATAGAATATTATTTGAATGAACTTTTTGACAAGGAACAAAGAGATTTCAGCAATTTTTAATTTTAGCTGTTACACTTAATATATGCAGTGTGATTTAGTTCTGCAATAGACATGCAAGGTTTACTTGAGTCTACTCGACTTGGCCTGGCTGGAAGAAAAGGATCTAAATGAAAAGAGATTTTTCTCTATTTAAAATATAGAAGAGATAATGTTATAACCTTGTTTTCAAATATAATGAATGTTTTATTTGGAGACACGTCCAGGCTGCAGAATTTCCCGACTACCACTACAGTGAAAGTTGTGTATGGTGTTGGAAACTGAGATCCTCTTTTAACATCCAAAATTTAATCSAATTCACATAATCTTTTTTAAAGATAAGGGCCAATAATTCTTTCTCCCTTAAAACCTTTCCCCCTCACCTATGTCCATTTCCTTGGTTTTATCTAATATTTACAGAAGCCAAGTTAAATTCCATACAAGCACAAGGCTATTGGTATTTAATGTTCCTGCCTGTTTTCTTTTGGGAACAAAAAGAACTTTTCTKTTGCTTTTTGAAAAAGCTCTTAGCCTTTTTCCCAAAGTCAACACTCTGACCATGTTCTCTCTCCCCATCACAAACCCAAGTGCACACATCTGTACACACAAGGAAAAAAAACATTTCTAGCATCAATCAAGCAAAAGGATGAACTTTTTTTGAAAAGAAATGTCATATTTTAGCTCTGCAAGGTTAATATACATATATATATATATACATATATTCAAGCAAATGGACCAAATCTAAGTTCATATGATAATAACCCTACACCCAGCAATTAATAAAGCAGTGCTGATCTTTAACTGCGGATTTGATCTACCATTTACATCCTTACCCTAAACCAGTAGAAACTGTCACAAAAAGAAGTTCTAAGGTTTATAGGCTATGTACATGTGCTGGTAGTTTCTGCCCACATAGCCAACAACAGCTCTCTTCAATCAGCAAATTATCTCACAGCAAACTGGACATGGAGTGTTTTAATGTTGACTTATGAGGACAGACAGTTAAATATCCTATTATTTTGGTTTGACCATATACACTTAAATGCATAAAATACAATGAAGATAGAAGATATAGAACAGCACATTTTCCAGAAAGCATCCCGCTGAAACATTTAATCTCTGCTATTAAAGGCATGATGCAAGTGTCATAAAAAAGTTCCTCGTACATTTAAGCTGTCACTAAATTGATTAATAGCAAAGAGAAGGTGAACAGTTCAGCAGAGTTAAGTCTGAATCTATTACATACCAAGGCACAAGCATTTGCTGAACAAAAAYGATCTTGTTTTTATTAGTTAGGTTCAGATTTGATGGGATGAACCATTCACCCRGACACAGTCGTAACTCAAGAGAACCATAAGCAACAATAAAGTGTCTCTTGCACTTTGGCATTTTATGTCTAAATGTACAGACATAACATGGGTCAAATYCTACCTTTTATATCTGAAATTAAAACAATTGAAAATAGATTATGAAAAACAATAAATGAATGTACTCACACCTGAGTGGAAGTACTTGCCTACCACAGAGCTGCACAGTTTCCCCAGTAAATCATTTTAGGAAAAGAATTAATTTAAATATGGAGTTTTTTGAAGATAAGTAAAGAAACAGAGGATATTCATAGCCTATGCATAAGAAGCCTATGCTTAATCCATATGTTTAAAATTCTAAATACCCTTAGGTATTTGCCCATGGAGCATTGGGCCTTTGAGTTTGCCTCCTCACACATTTTTGGGTGTGGAGAAATGTGTAAAGAGGAAATTTGCCCACTTTTCCCCTTATATCTCCCTCTCTCACTGAAGCACATGAAATATGCAGAATCTACCAGATGAATGTTTAGAGGGCATTGAAAGGACAATTTAGAAGYGTATTTGCAGATCCTAGAAAGATGTTTTTAATCACTCATCATTAAGTACAGTTAYCACATTAATCTGTAGTAGTGTGAACCAGCAAGGATATGGACCATGGCCAAGTGCACTGGCAGAGGAATAAAAGGGCCAATGAAAATTTTAAAGGAATAGGTTACACAGGAAACAACAGAACTATATTATGTGATCAAAACCAACAGAGCTAAAAACTGACAATAGAATGTTTTTAATGTTCTCAAACTCAGGAAATTTTCAACTAAAAAAATATAAAATAAAAATATATATATTTCAAGGTATATTATCTCAAACTTATTAGCAAATTTTTAGTTGTTAGTGACTGTACGTGCACAGTAAATTTAATGTTATTAATAATTTGCAGTAATTAATAATTAAAATCATTAATAATTTATTAGCTTATTGGGAAAGGATCAGCACCTACTATGATCTATTTGAAGGAGCAGTAATTGTCAGGATGCTCTTGTCTCCCAGGACTGGTAAATTGTATTCATTTCCTTATGAGATTATAATTATTTGTTTAAGGGGAGGTACTGTAGTTTTTAATTAKAATCATTGTGATAGATGCTATATAAGCACACATACATCTGATGTGATCCTTGCCTGAAAAGTCTGACGTTCCAACTGAAAGGAACAACAGAATGATTACAAAACAAACAAGGGAAAAATGAAGACAGAGAGTTCAACAACAAATCCTTTTGCTTACAAAAACAACCGCATGCATAAATAATATATTCTTTACCCTTTAATGTATTCTATTTTCAAAAGCCAGCTTTTATTTGATCTGCTTTTCACCGGTTTCTCACTAATATCTCTGCTGAAACAGATTCTGATGCAGACTAATGTTCCCAGTAAAAGTGAACAGCCTCTATCTGTAATTTGGAAACTCTCTGAACTTCATGTTTCAGTAGACTTGTCTTAAAGAAAGTGTGTGCACTGCAGTTGCAATGCAAAACACTGCCAAAAGTGACTCTCTGGTCATTATAGCTAAGCCTCACAGAAATAAAAGTGTATTTAACATTTGAGAGCCAAATCAGTCCATTAACCAGGACACACACACTGATATGCATCCTGTGGTACTTAAGGACATYGAATAAATTCCAATAACCAAGTTAAATTAACATGCAGAAATTATGCATGAATATCTGAAAGTACTTTAAACATGATTAATGAAGACTGGATGATAATTACATTAGGAAAMCAGTAGCATTAAACAAAGATAATTCTGTGCAAAAAGAACAAAATTCATCAAAAATTTTAACAAATGGGTGAAAGATTAAAGACAAAAATCCAACTCAATTACAGTCTATGGCCYCAATCCAGGAAACCACTTAGAGCTTAAGTTTAGTTTTATCAAAGTTAACAGACCTCATCAGTCTAAAGATAAGCATCTGCCTCAGGCAYTTTCTAAACTGGGGCCAACTACACCAAAACACGACATATTTGCCTGACAATCATTACATATTTGACTATTAATTATAATACTGTCTGTTAAAACAAAATGTACTCTAAAAGGTTTTAGGGAAACACAAATGATTATGTTTCTATCCYAGTTACATGCAGCATGATCTTGAAAATTTTCCAGGAAGCTAAGAGGTTTCTGATCTCTAATTGCAGAAACACATGACGAATTTTACAACTTTCTTTTTTTTTTCCTCTTGTGTCTCTTAGAAGAACATTTAACTAGTGGGGGGGGGGGGGGGAAGGACACATGATGCTTGAATGAATTTTAAGCATAACCACTCTGCCAGCATTCAGCATTTGCTTAAGCTTTTTAGAATGAAAGAAGTCTCCTAAACAAAGGGCAAAATCTTTTGGGATAGAGATAAGACCACTGTCATTGGCTCTGAATATCAGCAGAGAGCTCTACTGAAAATTTGGGAGCAAATCTTATTAGAAATTATGTTTCAGATAAAAGATACAACTTAGAGAATAAATATTGCCCTTGTGAGCAGGCCTATCTGCATGTGATTGATGATGATCTGTTCACCACTGAGTCACCAGCTCCTGAYACATTTCAGATATGGCTTCAATAAGAAGAATAAACAAACAGAACAAGGTAGTTTAAAAATAAACTTCATCAATTATATGGTAAAAATTGGCACATAATATAAAGAGGACCTGTAAACAATTGTTTAACCATAAACAATTCAATACAAAGTGCAACGGAAAAAGCCAAAGATCAGACTGTGATATAGCCCTGGAATKTAGAAGACAAAGATGGAAAACAAAACCAGGATAAGAGGTACCTAGACTAGCTGAACAATAGCAGTCATATCTCCTTAGAATTGATCTTTTTGGACATAAAAATTTATAAAATCAGAGAAGTTGTGATTACRTTAAAATATATCCTTGTGGGCTTTAGTAGTACTTGACAATATACTATAATTTTACAATGAAAGTTCTCTTGAATTATTTTTTTTCACTTTGACAATTGTATACTGGCAAACAAATTAGGGCTGACTTCTCCCAGTGGCTTGGTGACTCAACATTTGACTCATTAAGGAAAAAGTTGATGTTGCTGAAGTGCTGATGAGTTGAAGTGTGGTTTGGTTGTGTTCTCCTCTTATAAAAATCCAATATCAAGAGCAAAAAACTCCTGACAAATGTTCTCTGTTTGGAGCAGTTTCAACACATGAGATCTTATCTCTGGGGAGTAGTAAACATTTGAAGTACTAATGATAGGAAGGAACATACATGGATTGGACATGTTCTCAATTCAATCCTTTTAAAAAGGAACAGGGCTAAAGCACAAAGCTTGGGAAGATGTCCTGACCAGCAGATTAGACAAAAAGTGCCATCAGACATAAGGGAAAACTCAGAAAGCTKCTCACAGAAGYCACCCCTGGAGCCCACCCATCACCAAAACCTCACTGCTAAAAACAATATTTTCACTCAGCTGCCTACAGGGATGCATTTCAGCATGTAATGGAGATTTTTTCTGCTTTGCAGTGTACCACACAGAGGTTTGATACAGCCATAACCTACAAATATATAGAAACATTTCATTTAATTAAAAATATTGGAACAATAAAATGTGTAGAAGACTGTGCACATTACTTAGGTTAATTCATTAGACATAGTTGAAGTAGCTAACCATTAAATCTTGAAAAAAGAACATTCATCCTATTAAAAATTATTCCACATTTCAGCTAAATTTTTGTTAATTCACAATATATGCGCATATTATTTAATTTGCAGAAAAACTTAATGGGCAGGACTCAGGTAAGGCATTCAGTGGAACTTGGATGAAACAGTTCCCTCTTTTCAGCCATCAGCAAGACAGAAAAAAAAACATTATCATGATGCAGTTCCAGGGGAGATGTACAATCAGGAAATTCCAATTCTGCCCCACGAAAATCCCACTTCATAATAAGTAATTCTGTTTGAGATTCCTGGCTGTGAAAGCACTGTTTGTCTACAGTGACAATATTAAATTGATTTCTCTGGAAAGCACCTGGGTTAGGGTGTCATTCTTCAACTAATGCATATCTCTTTCAACTCTATAAGAACATTCTGTCTAAAGAAATGCCAAGAAATAAATAAGAGAACTTGTCATGAAATTAAGTATATATCTGTTATTCTCAACTTGCAGAATTTTAACAACTCTATAAAGTAATGCATCAGATATACTGTGTTCAAATATTTTCCTTTTTAAGTACCAGTTTTATTGTTTCAACAAGTTCTTATTCATACAGCATTTATAAAAATTGCAATATCTTTTTCAACAATAACTTTTTTTTTTTTTTTTTTTTTAAATAGAATGAACATAATTTTGAAACCAAATCCACAAATCACTTTGTCTCAGGTTCCCCCATCTGGATTTTAGTTTCTTTTAGCCTGTTTAGCTACAATTGAGAAAAAAACATGATGTCAAGTAAAAGCATAAAAACATGGAGCATAGCTTTTTAAGGGTTTCATTCCCTCCTGTTGCAAGTCACAGACTGCCAGTTCAGCAGGTGTGAAATTCCAGTTTAAGTACAAGCTACTCTAATTTCACAGTTGAATCACAGACTTGCCACAGAGTCCCCATTGAGCAAATTCCACATTTGCATGCATTCAAGGTCATTACTGAAGGTGATCGAAATGAGACTCGACATCTCMATTTATTTATTGTCAGAGAATGGGCCTGAAATTTGCACTGGCTCTAATCATTCTGATTCCACGTCTAAGTCAAGGTTATTGCAATCTCATCTTGCCTTGTCAAAGAAGAATTTCCACTTCTAAAACACAGGCTTYCAATAATTCCCATCTTTGATCAGATTTCAAGCTCAATAATTTAGACACAGATACYGCACAATCTGCTTGTACATTGCTTCATCAATTCATTATTCATTATTACCTCTTGTTGGATTAAACCAGCATATTTTTATTTCCTTTACCATATTCCAGAACACGTCATTCAAATGAGGCACCTCAACATCTTAAATAAACAGAATACAGTTTAAAATAGATGTATACTTGTGTTTAACAAGACAACCCCTTCTTTACAAAAATATATTTACACAGACAGGCATATGGTATAAATAGTGTATATTCCTAAAAATGCAAACATGCATTTAGAGATACTCATATAACGAGAGAATTTAGACTTTACACCCAGAAAAGAAACAAAGTGTGATGACTAACATCACTTTGAATCATGATTACAGTAGAAACTATATAATGTGGATGAAAATCATCCAAATATTGAAGAGTATGGAAAATCTTACTAATTATTTAAAATGAAAAATAATCATGCTCAGAAACTGTTTTTGAAAGTGAAATCCTGAACTTCTCAGAAATATGTTCTTGAAAAAAACCCAGCATATTTAGTCTCAGTTTGATTAGTTTTAAAATAAGAATRTTTTATTGGTCCATGAGCATTTCATATGAACAGGACTGTTATACCTTCATTACACAGATAGAAAAAAAATTATGCACAGAAAAATTACAATGCTTTTCCAAAATGAAACATTAATCCACAAGTGTTGAGAAAGCACCACAGAGCGTACAATTTCTTAGTCTAAAAATTACATGATTATAACCATAGACTATTCCTTTCAGAGCTTGATCAAGTCTCAGGAATGATTAATTTCATTTCTTCTCTAGCATCCTGATGCAGTTCCAGAAGGTTACAGGTTCATTGGTTTGCTTTAATGCATATTTTTTCAGGCCTTGAACTTGGAACATGCTTAATTTAGTCTATGATTGATCACATGTAGTTATTATGAAATGAATTTATTGTRTCAGACTAATTAATGAAGTCAAACCATTCTAACTTGAAAGGTCCAGCTATATTTTCTTGGATTAACTTCCATGGTTAGATAATCTCTAAACTGACTAGAGAGGCAACCGCTATCAATTGATTTCCTTTCACTCATTAAAAAGCTTTCTGTGGAGCTGAAAAATAAGTGGTGAATTGATAAGTGTGAAATCAATTCCTTTTTACTCTTTGCAGGCCAAAGATAAATACTTATAATAGACTTGAAAGTTACAGCATGTGGCTAACTTTTGATCCTTGCMCTGCCTGTACTGCACTGGGTGTCAGAGTTATCAATCAGAGCTTGTCTGATTCACAGATCCATCTCTCTTCCCCCCAAAAATTAAATTAAAATGTTACAATAAGAAAGCATAAGGAAGAACATCAATAAAGTTAATTTGGTCACCACATTTTTACAARCTGGCCTTCCACTGGGAATTTTGCTGAGCTTAATGCAGTGTATTCTTCGTGTTACATGTTTAAGATCTTTTCTAGGTGTGCAGAAACAGATAATGACTTTATTATCAGACTTTTTCAGGTACTACTGTGTTCATTCTCACATATACCAACRATTCAGGAGTATTACTGTCTAACTTAACACAATAACAGAAGATAACAGAGGAGTATTAAATGTACTTAATTTAGCTGCACAAGCAGGCTACATAAAGGCCAAAGAAAAAATTCTCAGCACTGACTGCTTTACTCATGAACGTTTACTGATAGTTCCTCGGGGAGACATTATCTGTCCATCAAGGGAGTGTTCAGGACTAGTTCTCAGTAACAGGGAAAACATTCCTGCAATGCAACACAGTTTTTAAACTTGTTTCTTCAATRCAACACAGTTTTAAAATTTGTTTCTAAACAGATATTTTTATTGCTGTTTAATTAATCATTCTGCTACTGAAAAATTTAAAATAAATAAATTAATAAAATAAATTTAGATGCACATCTTTTCTGGTTTCTGTCCATTCAAAAAGAAAGATCTGATTTCTCAATGTGGTTTCAACCATTCTAAGAAAATCTATTTTTCCTGACTGTAGAGCTGCAGAAGCAGATCTCAYGCARAAAGGGAATTCTGGTTACAAAGGGCAGATAAACGTCCCAAAGATGGAAACACCCAAAAGATGCTCAATATTATAAAAAGTCTAAGCACTCAATAGGTTGCAATAATTTAAGAAGACTTTGGATGATAACTGCCAGCTGATTACTCGATTATATTAATATCTGATGACARTACAATCATGAAATATTTTATTTTTTGCCCTTTTCTGTGATACGAAACCTAAAATATTATTTTTAGAAAAATTAAATCAAATACAACCACAAAAAGTCCTAAAAATGTGCTTATGTTTTAAAATTGCCTTCATGAAAAACCAGCAGAGAACTTGCTTCTGAATTATGTTTGATATTCTGAATGACATTACATCCCTTTTTAAAAAGACATAAAATTGTGGATCACAAACATTACTCTTCTTTCTAAAATACATYGCAGATAATGATAAACTAATTCTTGAAGTACTGACAACTTATTTTCTGAGTCTAAAATTGATTTGTGTTCCTTGCCCATTGATTTTATGACAGAAAGCTGAGAAATGTATCCGGGAGGCATTGGTATTTAATGATTGGAAGGAAAATATATAATTTGGATACAAACCTCAAGTTTTATCTTATGTGTTGCTCTGAGGGGCTTTTGCTTCTTTGCTTTTGAAAAAKGAACATTTTTAACTTGAGTTCTAGGTTACATTTTTGAAGAGTAGAAATGCACCAAACAGAAGTCTAAGAAGGAAAATCTTTAAAAATACACACAAAAAAAATTCAAACTGTTTTGGCAAGCAAATGGAACCTTTTCAACTGGATTTACAGAAATCTGCTCTGTGTAGAGACTCAATTTCTTGCAGATATAAAGCCAGTGYCTACTTGTTTATCTTTYCTCTTTTGYCCCGAAGRAGATGCCMCCAARGCTTTCCMCRAKAACCCATTTCAGGGCAAATTTGAGMAGCCATAGCCCAAAATTAGCCCAGTGCCTACAGAATCTCCCTCCTGCTTTATGTATTTGTATTCACAGGACACCTGTCAACAAGTACCCGACAGGTGCTTCCTTTCTGATATCAAAGTCAAAGGTATGACACAGTAAAAAAAACCCCAAAAACTTAGAGTCCTATACTAAGTAGAACTGAGGCAACTAAAATTTGTTTTTCTTCCAAGAGAAGAAAAAATGAAGCTGTTTATATATTTAATTTTGAAGTTCCTCTGGAGTCTGGAACCACACTTCTGAAAATGCCTGGAGCAACCTCCAATCAAGAAGCCCATGAAGGTCAGTTTGAGTTACTGAGATGGTCAGACAGGATCCAGTCAACATGGATTTATTTCATTAAAGAATATTTCCTATTTAGAGACCAGTATTCCTCCACTCAGAGAACTTTTCGTGCAAGCCTTTAAGCCTGGCTTAAGAATCTCAGCTGGGCAGGAATGACCTGCAGAATCATCATCAACTGTGGTTTCAGCCCACCCAGAGAAGATTCAGTGCACCAATATCTTTCAAGAAAAGAGTAATGGTAAAAGATGTAAATTAATATCGTCATTGCAAGAATGTAATAGCTACAAAAGACTATATTCTGCACAACTTTGTGTAAAGGGCTCTTCAGGTGCATCCCAACCAACTGCAGTGAGTGGGCTCATGCTGCTTCTGGGCYATGCTATGGACTTGAGAAAAAATGGTTTTGTCCTATATGACCAAAATGAATACCTTGGATGGGAAAAAGGACCCTTATTGTGTATCCTTCAGGTACCAGAAACTCTATACATGTATTATTAAGATACCAACTCATGTTATTGCTCACATTTTCCTGCTTGTCTTAGCATGTGCACGATGAAGAAAACAAAATATATTYCTGTCATCCTGTTATTTCCTGGACAATTTTTTGCTTCATCTGCTTCCAACCTCACTGTTGTTCTCCCATAAAGGTGACACTRCACTCTAATACACACATTTTCTTGTCAAAGGGTTTACTCACACTGTAAAACCACCGAGGCACAGAATAGGTGTGACTTAAAATCATGTTGCCTGCCAGTTACAGAGTGCATTATAAAGAAAAGATATGGTGCTCCTTCTTCAATATGTTTCCCCTGTATTCAGTAATTACCAAGTCATGGACTTTCAGT
>NW_026623628.1:25470-54543 GCF_030028575.1 Malurus melanocephalus
AAAAAAAAAAATGTACTGGCTTTATCATTCTTAGCAGCCTGTCCTAGCTCAGAAAACTCCTTCAAGTAGCAAACTGCAGACCTGCAGGTCCCACATGAGCAATCACAGCCTCTGTAGCACTTGGGCAAATAATTGATTCCCAGATTGAAAAYCAGGTATTGGTTACATTTGTTGCTTGTGGCTCGTTTCTGCTTCGACTGAAGTCAAAAGTGAAATATCCTTTGACTTCACTTGAACTGAATCAAATGGAAGTGCATTTGTTAATATAAATGCAAAATAGAACCAATATAAAAAGAGCCTGCATGAACACAAGGAAGGGAAAATGCAAAGAAATCTGTAGAATGAGCCCTGAAAAAGCAAAACTCCTGTAACTTCATGAGCAAGTTTGAATAATCTGTAGTATTCAGGAATGTTGTGTTTCTAAAGAGCAGCAAAATTATTTTGGTGCCTTGGTCATAATAAGAGCTAATATTTAACTTTATAGATTCTAAAAATTGTTGGTTTTTTTTTTCTTTTCAATTTTTCAGAGATAAAAGGGGGAAATTCAGGTAACCACTTCCTGTATACCACCAGTAAAGGCAGACTCAGCACTCTGCATGACTGTTGTTTTAGGTATCACTGTAATACCTAGCCTCTGACAAATTTTATGTCTATTAGTTCCTAGCATCAGAAAAGAAAGAATCATTGTTATCATAAAACTGCCACTTTAAAAAATCTAAGCACAGAACTTTACATTTAGCTGTGCAGCCAGTGGAAGAAATAGCTGTACCATAAATAAATAGGGAGGTGGTTTTGTCCAGGTCTTACCTAAAATCCCATCTTCTCATGTCAGAACAGCTCACCAAGGTCTCAGTTACTGCCTACAACAGCAGCCACTGCTCAATGCTCATCAAAGCAACATCTCTGGGCAAAAGAATAATGATCCTTCCTTAATTCCTCCCTATATTCAACAATTATCAGGTCATGCCCTTCCACTGCTAAAAGCAGTGTTTGGTATGAAAGAGCTTTTTTTCTTCCTTAATTTTTCCAGTTAATTTTTGATGTGGGATCTTGTGGTAAGGATTCCTCCTTGCTGACTAAATGTTACATAAAAGAAGAACAAGGTGACTTGTTCAGGGAGGTTTTCTTGTTGTTTTTCCCACAATTTTTTCTCCTGTAAATATTACTGAATGCTTCCAGTTCTTGAAGAGAATCCRGTAGGCAATCACTCTAAACTCATTTCTCTCTTACAACTGTGTTTTCTAAACCTCCATCCTTTCTACTTTTAATCATCTCTCTCAAGGGCTGAGTAGTCCTAAACTGATAAGTCAGGCTTTCTATTCATAATCACTGTTTTCTCCATTTTTCAGCTCCACTGCAGACTTTAGAGATGGTAGGACTAGAACCACCTTCAGACAGCATTTAACATGCCAGCACACTAGAGATCTTTATATATGCATATCAATGTTATTCGCCTTATGCTAGATTACTTTCCTAATAACATTAGATTTGCCTTTTTCTTGACTGYTAGTGAGCTCTGAACTGACATTTTCATAGAACTATCAATCATAACTCCAAAACCTCATTTGCTCATTTTCACGTGATAATAGTCAGCAGGAATCCATCATTACACATGTAAAGTTGGAGTTGTTTATTTCCCATGAGCATCATTCCATATTTATTTTGATTGCATTTCATCTGCTCTTTTACTGCAGTTACTTAGCATGGTTATATCTTTCTTCACTTCATCATAGTCAGCCTTTGTTCCCATTACCTTGAAAAACTCGTCATCAGTAAATTCTGTCTGCTCACACAGCCCCACCTTTTCAGGACTAATGAAAATGTTGAACAACCCAGACAGGTGTGACTCTGCTGGTGACCTCCCTCCTCTCTCAAGAGAAGCCTTTTATTCCTGTCTTTCTCTCCTGACTGACTTRTCTCTGCCTGGAGAGTACAATTCTGCCTTTATTTTTCAGCTCTTTCCCTTACCCCTGTTTTCATTCTTTTGCTAAAGTTTCTTCAACATCATCGTATAATATTCTACGCTGGTGTCCAGGTATCCAGGTGCCTTCTGCAACAAAAGCAACAGCTAAAATTGGTAAAATTGGTATCCTTCTGGATAGGAGGGCTGGTCCTGCTCACACAGGAATATGCAACAAACCTTATGTTTTTTGATTAGTATTATGGGGGTAAGTAACAAAAAACCCACACATAAATCCCCAAAATATTTTATCACCATCAGATCTGTACAAAGGAAATCTGCATACCAGAAGTAATGAGCCTAAAATGAGTGTGATTCATCACCAAGTTAAAGAACTGGGATAATTTCTCAGTGAAGACTCAGGTTGGGCTACTTATTTTTCCTTTTTTAATGCCTTGCCAGTTTTCTCAGAAGAGTTACACTCATTGTCAGTCGTATTTCATCTGTTCCCCTTTAAAATGTGAGAAACACCAACTTCAGTATCTGGTTATTAAAAACAGTTTGAATCATTCTGCAGCAATTTTCAAGAGTGTGTAAATATTTGTATATTATATGACTGACCCTTTCATTATAATACATTGACAATATTAATCCACAATAAAATAAATTTCCCTCTCTTTGGCTTTTGGATATCTATGAGACTTYCAACTGGCATCTATTTTTGGTAAGTACTGGGATAAAAATGGAGAGTCTATTTTTCTTTTTCCCTGCTCAGGCTTACTCTAACACCAAAATKAAGGTATCTGCGGCTTCACAACTAAAAATTGCTCCCTGCAAGAAAAAGTGTAGGGGTAAAAAGGAAGCTTTGCTTCCTTGCAAAGTGATCCATTTCATTTTCTCATAGGTACTGCAGCTATTAAATTGCTTCATGGGAAGATGTGAAGTTCTATATTGCTATTCCCATCTTCATGTTTTTCTCATTTTGCCTTCCCATTCTTCTAACTCTCTTGCAAGAAAAATCAGAAAAAAAGGGTGTAACACTGCTGGTAAAATGTACTTTTTTCCACTTCTGAGATCAGTAAAGGTCTAGACCTGTACAATCTGTCCACATGTCTTAGCTCTCACACTAGCACATGGCACACCCTAAACTGACATAAATAATCCTTGGGCCACAATCACACACACCTTCCCTGTTCAGTGAGGTGACTTAAAAGAAATCTACCACACAAAAAAAAAAMMMCYKRAAAMCTTWMYTYCMWYYKRAWSKKRRGAWWMYTWTTTTTCRTGTATTTTTAAGAAATRTAACAGATACTTTCRAAATGCATTGAATCCATCACYTTTTTTCACCCTATYGAGCACTTGAGTTTTTTAGTTATCATAGGCATTTTTCCATGTATACKAGGAGGTTTTGAATGTCATTTGTGAAGTGCTTTCTATAATGTTTTCCTTATTCCACTATTAAGARTCTCCTTTGCTTGCTATTCAAAAGTCATTAAAACCAGAAAGCACTGAACTAACTTGCATTTGACAGTTCATTTAAAATAATCTAATATGACATCTATCACATTTCACATTTGTAGAGAAAAACACAAATTATGCATCCCAGCAATTTCATGAATTTCCCCGGGTGATTTATCCACACCAGTAATTTTGTACACCTGAATGGATGCCCAAAAGAATAAGTAAAACCATTTCAGCTTCTCAGCTCTTCTCTTGCTAATCTTTTGAACAGATTTTGCTAGCACTCRTTCATTGCTCCCTAAATATGCAGGCACAAAGCTGGAGTCTGAACCACTGCACACCATGAGAATACACAAATATTCATATGGAGATCCAATCTCTGCTCATAAATTCTCCCAGGAAATAGAACCAGTAGAAACATAATGTGTATTAAACACAGCTACATGGAATCTCAAATAATTATTTAAAGACTAACTTTTTAAAAAGACATTAAAGTTACTACAATTATATTTACAACATGGCATACATGGCAAAAAAAGAAATTTCTTTTTCTAATGACAGACACAGCCTCAATCCTGTGAGTGCAATTCATCTTTCCCTTAAAATCTCCTTTTAAGTCTAGAATTAAAAGGAACAGATGAAAGAGTTTATACCATCAACGTTTTCCCACACTGTACATTAGATAGAGCATAGTAGGTAAACTGGAAAAGGTAGTATTTCACCCAATTAATTTCACAGCATGAATATTAGAAAGTGGGTCATAGTAGCTGAGCAGTAATTCCACATTCTCTTAATTTTAATGAAAAAATAACAAGAATTGTCACAGTTCAGTACTTCTCAACGTTGCCGGCATCTAAGCATATTGTACATGTCTTCTTTTATTAAAAATATGGGTTAATTGCTAATGAAGTGTCATTATCTTTCTGACATATGACAGTCCCACATTGGAAAGATGGTGTGTGACCACTAGGTATATGTTAAGCCAAGTTACAAACTTCTGTTAAAATACCACAAAGAATTTTTAGTAAAGGTATTCAATTGATTCTTCTTGCTATTGTAAATGATACAAAACATTTTTTCTGACATTACTGGCTAACCTACATTATCGTGTTGGTGCACTAAAATAGCTCAGGATCCATTAAAAAGGAGCGAAGCACTTTGCAGTGATGGGAAAATGAAAGATAACAGAAAAGAACTGAAAAGAAAGAGGTTTTTACTGGACACAAGAGAAAGCTTTTCCCCCATGAAGACAGTCACACTTTGAAGAAAGTTTTCCAGACAGGTTGTGCAAACAGTCTGGAGATTTCCAAGTGGCTGGAAGGTTTGTCTGACCTGGTGGCTGASCCTGTTTTGAACAGTGGTGTCCCAAGGCTGTTCCAACCTGAATTCCACAGCTCTGTGACTGCCCACAATCTGCTGATGTCATCAGGCTCCCACCTGGAGCACAATCTTGGTCTCTTCCCAAAAACAACCCAGCTCCTCAATGCCCAGCAGTGCTGGCACACATCTGTGTGTGTGTGTGTACCTAAACAAATATTCTCTGCTTTAATGACACCTGATGCAACCAGAATTTCCTCAAAAGCCACGTGGTGCTGAGTATCAYGTTCTGATTTAAGTTACGCTTTTATTAAAGTACCTGGGATTTAACTTGAACAGAAGGGCTGTCTATAAATGTCTTGTCACTTGACTGTGTTTTGATATCTTCTAGGGTGGGGGGGATTTGAATATTAAGATAACGTGAGTAATGCATTAATATATTTYGGAAGAAGATTTCCTTTCATGGGGTGACTTCCCACAGATCTGCTAGACTGAAAGAATACAAGAATAAGACTTTTAAGCTGTGCAATGGAACACTTTAAACTAAGTCAAATCTCCCCCACCTTTAAGTGAAATAATTGGGTAGCTTAGTCTGCAGACTGGAGTCAGTTACCTGACTGCAAAAAATGCATGTCAGGGTAACGTTAATTAACAGGAATCATAATAAAACACATTCTAAATTTGCAGATTGGCAATAAAATATAATTTTTAAACTATATATAATATGCACTAGTAACAATTTTAGAAATAGGTACATGAAAGTAATTGGTGGTCTGTTCTCACATTTTTCACAGATCTCTTTTCCATATCTAAGTTTTTTCTGCTTTTAGCTTAAGTGATCAAGATTATTTTGTTACTACCTGGCACTTCACTGCTACATTTTCTGAATCTTTCTTTTTAACCCCTCCAACTACATGTTTCTTCCACCGCAAGTGTTCAAAAAGGCTTTGCTTGGTTTTTTCCCAGCCCTCCTTTATCCCTCAGTGAATTTACAAGCATGGAAAACATTTTCTCCATTAATACTTCCAATTACATTGGCAACTCCCCAGTCTGAACTGATTTAGTTTCACTACCACATTCTATTAAAAAAAAAAAACAAAAACAAACAAACAAAAAAAAACATTCATCCCATAGTTCCGTGTTTTTTTAGGATGAGCTCTTTACTGACATTTCCTCTTGGTTTCAGAGCCTATCAGGAAATTTCAACTTATGAAGTCATGATTTATGTGAAAAGCTCAGGAAACTTCTGAAACACAACTTCTCAAAAACATCCTGCTGAGTCGTACTGTAAAATCTGAGCTACCCTGGAAGTCAATCTTAGTCTAAGCTGATGGAAACTTGGCTGGGGAAAAAGGCAACTCATATTTAGAGAGGCTCTTCTTTGCAGATGGTGGATTTCATCAGTCATTACTGAGTAATCAAAGAGCTGAACTTACATTGGATTCTTATTTTTCTCATTTTATGATCTACAAGTCTTCCTCATTGCTGACTCTATTCCTTTGAAAATACAGCCAGGTGAAGCCTATGAGAATATTGATTTGTTATCTAGGATAGATTAAAAGTTGTTAACTTGTTTATGAATTTTCAGCAGTTCCTTGCCACATTGCTGACTTTCAGAAGATAAACAGTGCACCTGATTAACTAATTTTGTGTTAATTCTGAGACCTGTACAAGAAGTGATGTATACTGTTCCCTGTGCTCTCTGTTGAAAGCGATTTTTCTGTATTTAAAAAAGAACCATTTGTAGTATAGTCAACATGAGGTTTTCTATTCCTACATCGTGTATTAATTTTTTAATTACTTCTTGGTCTAGGCAAAGAATTCCTCAAAGAACAAAAAAATGCATAAAAAAACAAGGATCATAAATACAGCATCAATGCACATGGAAGAAAAATCACAACACAAAAAAGAGAATGTTTTGAAATGATACCTGACTTTCTTACAACCAATTGGTTTATATATTTGTTCTGAGTAATAATCCCTTGATTATGGGAGAAGCTTCTCTATGCCAGATCCTGGCACAAAACTCATAGGTGTTATTTTACTTAGAAGACTAGAGATCTTCTTTTTTAAAATACAGTAATATCCATTAATAATCTTTCTTCTCCTGGAGCTGGTTTTATTCTACAGCTGTTTATGTTCAACAGTAAATATCAACCCCTAGCTTTTAAAAACATTTTTAAAAAAACTTTTCTATTTCTTATTACTCCAATTCCTGTTGATACAATACTTAATTTATTATTCTGAATTCATATAATTCAAATAAACTCACTATTAAAATAGTTTTCTGAGGAATCCATTTAGCAGCACATTTTCTAACAGACTTACCAAAAGCACAGCAGTTGACTGAACTAGTGATATGTTTTGATATAAAGGTATTAAAAAGATAGAGAGACTGTAGTGACTTCTGAGAAAGACTCAGTGTCTGTCTGACGTGTTTGAATTGCATTGTGAGCACTGAAAAGTCTCCCTGAGTGGCACACGGGAGGTTAATTCATGTCACCAGACATGTCACCACACAGAGCTCCATCCCTTAGTCAAATGTTCCTTTTATTCTGCTTTTCTCTCAGAAAGGAAATGTGCTATTCCTGGGGCTCCTTTCTCCTTTTCTCTCGCCTTTGGGCTAAAGCTCTAATTCTCATGTTCGTTCTCGAGTTCTCAGGCAGCTCACTCTAAATTTTAACAGCTAGTGAGCATGTGCCTCAAATATTGCTACAAGGATACAACTTGTAGGACTTCTGTCTTTTCTTCTCTGTCCTCTCTGTTACTGCCTCCCTTTAATTTCCCAGATGTGTTTAGKAAAAGCYTCTCAGCTATTTATCTCGCAATTTCTCTCACCTTTAGCTAATATTCCCCCAAATGCATGCATTTTCTCTGCTCTTTGACCTCTAAGTTCAGAGAATAGGGCTCCCCAGCACAAGGAATCTGCTCTTCCTTTCAGTACATGCTACATCAAAGGCTTGAACACAGCAAAAGCAGAAACTCTTCTCTCTCAAAATTTCCTCAGCTCATAATAAAATTTAGGATATTACTTGATGGATTTTATGCAGCTGTAAAAATTTCAGTCTTACAAAGCTTTTAATAATAGCTCAGAAAAAGCAGCATTCAGTACCCCAGAAACAATACTCAAAACCCAAAACCATCACAGAAAAATAGCTCTCAAGTGATAAAAAAAAGGTAAGTTGCCTGTAGTGAGAACCATCCATCTCCTTTTCTTTATCAGCATGTAAACTGGGATCACTGCTCCCTTATTCACATGAGAGTTTAAAATTTGATGGTTCACTTGTGCAATATAATTTCCAGAAATCAGTAAGTAATTTGGCATTTCTTATCCTCAGGTAAGAATACTCACCGCTACAGTAAACAACTACACTGAATTATAGCCCTAACATGGAAATTACATCTGAACCATGCTGGGGCAATGACTTCTGTACGTGCAAATTAAAGAGGCTTTTAATAACAGAGAAATAAAACCTTTCATGCAGAAGTCTGGGTAATAAACAGTATCAAAGGCACAGCAATAATAATATGAATATTTTTACTACACTTGCAACATTGGATGATTACTGCATCTATAATTCACAGAGCGTGGAAAAATGCAGGAGCAATAAAACACTAACATCAGCACGCTGAGTCATTAATCAGAAGATAACTTCAATTTATGAGTAGCAATTAATTGTAAAGGGCTGTGATCTCTGTTGGTCCAACAATAACTCCAGGGGTAAGTCCCTGAATATTTTTCAGCTCTAAAGAACGCTAAATATTTATACAAACAAGTATGGAAAACATTAAATTTCTACATTCCATTTCACTTCAGTGAGCCCATCTGGCTTTTATAAATATCACAGGCCTTTGATAATTCATGTGAGAAATCATAAGTAATTTTGAGAAGATGTAAACCTTCTCAAGTCTGGTTTGGAGTGTAGGAGAGATTAAAAAAGCATGACATCAAGAAATAAAACATTGTTGCAGGAGTAAAATACCTATAGGCAAAATTATTCATATTCTATCTGCATGTTCTATAAATTAGGGAATTGGGATGTGCTTATAAAGTTGGAATATGAAGATTTACTTTCATGCTTTTGAAATGAACAGATTGACATTTGAATTAAAAGCAGCATATAAGAAGTACTTCCTATGTATTCTTTCTTAATTTAAATTTAAATTAGTTCTGTTAAACAGTTTTAAATTAGTTATGTTAGTTCTAATTATTATAAAACCCATTTTTCCACGCCTTTTTGGAAGTTATTCCCTGGAGCAAGTCTTGTTATGACCAAGCATGCCCAAACCTATTTTTGTGTACATTCTTCTACAAATCTTAAAACATCAGTCTGATTTAAAAAATTGCAACATAAAACAGTATTTTAAATTACATTTGAAAATGAAATATTCTGATTATGTTTTCCAACTCTCATGGAGAAAAAAAATCCCATCAAATTATCATTTTTGCGATGCATACAGTCTAAGAGGAAATCTTGGTTCTTACTTCTGCAGTGTTCTGTTCCCCTGTCCTGTACCAAGTATTCAGTAACACTTTTATTGTTATGATATTTTGCAGCAGGAAATGCCAAGCAACTTTCAAAATAGGTGATTTTAACCTCAAAATTATTTTATTGGCCTGGAAAGTTAGGATATCTTGCATGGGTTTATGATGTTTCTTTTTAATTTAAAGAGCAATTATAAAGTGGAATTCAACATTCAGGAAATGTTAGCAAATAATTCTATGCAGAACATGAATTTCTTCTGATTCTTCTATTCTCTATATGTAAAGTTTATTCACACAAWAGAACATCTCTTCCAGTGCAAAGGCTGAAGATTAATCACAATAGCTACCTGCAATATGTCCCTTTGCTGTCTTCTTTAAAACTGTGAACCATTGTTTTATTTAGCGCAAAGCCTGGTAATAAATTACCATGTCTGGTGTTTCCTATGTTGGTCCCTCAGACTAAATTCTTAAGCAAAGTTTGTTTCTTTTTCTAATTCCCAGAAGAGGAGAAAAGTAATCCCAAGGCAAAAAAAACAACAACAACAAAAAAACAAACAAACAACAACAAAAAAAAAAAACCCAAACCAAAAAAAAACAAACCAACTTCACAAATTAATTTAACTCTGTTTGACTACATACACATTCTGGGACAAAAATAGGACAAGGCAATTCAGAATTGTCCTCAGAGCCCGACAGCTGAAGAAGCTCAGGGATCTGAGGAGTCTGAAAAGAATTGCAGGATCCAGTATCAGAGCAAGTGCGGTCAAGGCTCCTTCACAATGATGGTTCTATTTCTTATGTGGCATATAGATTTCCTAGCCCAGAAAATGAGAATGCAGGTTTTGGCCTGGGGAATGTTGCTCTATTTCTGCTAAGAATTATCATCATCATCATCATCTTCTAGTTGAGTAAACAAAGGACTCAATAAATTTGGTCCAGGCACTGACCCATATCATTACTATTCCCTTCTGCAGCCAAAGGTAAGATATAAGTAGCCAAAGAATAAATAATTCAGCCACTTCCACCTTGGCTGCGAGGGTGTCCTAACTCAGCTGTCCCACTTAATACATGCTGGAATGAACTGAGATCCTCATAACTGCTCCCCAATTTATTTCCTTGTTTTCATCGTTGAGTTTTTGTCTCAGAGACTGGYTAGCTTACAGGCACTGCGCCCAGAGTTAAAGCTCCAGGACAACTCCCTTTCCTCTCCTGATGCTCTCACCCAGCTGCTGAAGCTTGCAACTCATGACTGGAGCTTTTCAGCAGACTAACTCCAGAGTCCCTTCCAAAAGCAYGAGAGGGTGCTTAAGACTTCAAAAAGGCTTTCAAAATTCCTCATTTCTCAGAGCATCATGTTCAAATGATGACATGAAACAGATCATGTGTTCCCACAGCCTTGCTTACTTTAGGGAATGCCAGTGGATCCCAAATATTTCCACTCTGTACTAGTGCTACAAGTCTTCTGCATAATTTTGAGCTGCTGTCAAAATAGGTTAGAAAAAGTACTTTTCCTACAATACATCATCTTTAGCACTCTTATCAGCTTGACCATGAAACAAGTCTCACATTTAAAATATGATAAAGACTTCTATGCTACAACAAAATTTGTGGGGTTAGAAGTACATCCTCAGATTTACCCCAGCTCCAGGCAAGCACCAATGATGTGTTTTTCCCTATTGGATTTCCTGGAAAGAAAACAGGAACACGCAGGCTACAGCACAGCAAGAGCACACTTTGACTTGACCCTCCATCTGGATAATTATAGGACAAATAGGTGAAAGATAAAMAACAGCATATCCACTGTTTAGTCTAGAGGGAACCCAGATGTCAAAAGAGAAAATTAACAGACACCAAGGATGAGATTTATCTGACCAAAGGTAAACCCATACTCTTTAGCATAGTAGATGGAGAGAATAGACAACCAGACAGGGCAGGCCACAAAAYTGCACCTAAAATACTTCAATTTTACTCTGAATTGCCACACTTGATTGAGTATAAACTATTTATGGCTTAAGTGATCAGTTCAGATCCAAGTCTCTACAACATTACCTATCCATGTCTGTGATGCTGGTTAGACAGATGAGGATCACCAAATGC
Organism: Malurus melanocephalus; assembly: GCF_030028575.1. Lineage (NCBI taxonomy): Eukaryota > Metazoa > Chordata > Aves > Passeriformes > Maluridae > Malurus > Malurus melanocephalus. The sequence goes on from NW_026623628.1 coordinate 36,732, forward strand.
CATCACAGAGATGAAAAATCTGCATATTTGATGGGTCCAAACAATTTCTTGCAGCTTTGCACTGTGCTACAAAACACAGTGAGGTTTCTTAGTTAAGATTTTGCTCAAAAATACTGGGTTTTTTTTGTTTTGGTTTTTTTTTTTGCCAATATTTGGGTGTTGAGTTTGTAGCTAAAAGTTACAGTACTGTCAGGTCAGTGGTTTGGAGCTGTTATGTTCTGAGTTCTGTATGAAGGAGGACTAAAACTTAATTTTTGGCAAACCCCAGTTGTTTTTTTTTCCCTTAAAATCTATAAAAAGAATAAAAAGATAATAAACAYGCAAAAATATACAATGTAAGGGAATTTTCTACTGTATTATTTTAATATCACCACAGTACACTATATTCTCAAAATATGTGATCTTCAAAATTTTCCTCATGTAAAATATTCTTTCTTCTCTAATGCAGAAGTGGAAAGTATAGAGAACTACTACCCATAATACCAACAGTGCTGTACAGATGAACTGAGACATGGTAAGTCTCATTTTTAAAGAATATTTCACACCTTAACAGCCTTATTTTGTGGTGAAAAACACGATTATATACAATTCTAATGGCCAATGCTCTGACCTGCAGGAAAATGTGGTCATGGAGTCAGATAAGTCATGGTATGAAATGTGGGCTTTTAATGTCTGTGAGCTGGCACTTTGTTTGAAGTCTCCTGTGCAGCAGCACTTGGGAAACCTGTGGCAGATGCGTGGACGAGCTCCAGGTCTCTGTGGCTGCACAGTAAAAATGACAGGCAATGTAAAACCAGCAGTTCTTTATTATATTAATTATCCTGACTGCAGTTCAGGAGGATTGTGCACTCAAAGATGGGGAGTATTGTAGAAAAAATATGCTGTTCCATAAACCATAAATCCAACACAGCACACCCTTCCCTCCTCTTGCATCCTCCCAACAAGATATTCCCAGGTCTATATGAAATACCCTCAGAAATCCTTTCAGTGGTGACCTCATTTCTACTCCAGTCTGTCTACACCCTTCTCCACATAGCTCAATTCTCATGTGACTGGCTCATCTCTTCAAATCCATTTTTCCTATTTCATCCCCCAAAACTGTTAAATAGATTCCAAGACTAGTGAAGGAAGGAGGATTAAAGAAAATGAGAGAAGAGTGGCAGAATTTATTAGCCAGCAGATGTACACTACTACAATATGAGATAAATCATAGACAATATCACAGTGATTGTCTACARCAGGAGTTTTGATAGCATGGACACAGAGTTGATAGCATGAAATACTAACTCATGTCATACTAAACAGGATAATCACATGAAATAAACAGGCTTTGACYTGTGCCCAACAGCATATTCTCTTTATTTTCCTGATTGTTTTAATATAACCATCCTCTGATTTCCCCAGASTGGCTCTTCCATTCAGCACCTCCCTCCTGGAAATTTATTTGGCACCACTTTAGGAACACAAAAGATTGGGTCATCAGCAGTGATGATCATAGGATTGACAAGATTTTCCCTTTMTAATCTACCACTTTTTTAAAATTCCATCAATATATCCATTACAAGTTCAGCTGCTGAACATGAGAATTCACGGGCACATACAGCTGGAGTACATTTGAACTAACTTTTCTGAGAACTGACAAGAAGACATCAAGCAAGCCCCATTGGTAGTTTGAAGTTCTTGCTCAAAAATGTTAAGGATTTATAAGGGTAAGAGAGTCCTTTTATGTGGCTTTTTTTTTTTTTTTTTTTTTTTTGAAGACGGCATAACCAACAAAAAATCCACACAAGCCCCAACAACCCTNTGTTAAGGATTTATAAGGGTAAGAGAGTCCTTTTTTTTTTTTTTTTTTTTTTTTTTTTTTTTTTGGAAAACAAATAAACCAACAAAAAATCCACACAAGCCCCAACAACCCTGAGTCACTTCTACTCAAACAAACATGAACTTGTTCCAACTGGAAACATGGAAAATTGCAATCCAAATGATTAATCTAATCAAATGGTAGGTCCTAATCAGGAGCTATCAGTATGGTCAAGTTCATTGTTTTATTCCTACAGAAATCTGAAATAAACTTTCCAAGTGATGGAGAACTTTACTAAACAGTTGGAACAAAACTGAAAAAAAAAATTATATTTGCTGAAGTATAAATAAAACATGCTACACCTGCWTATTTTACTTACCTAAAAAGGCCAAAAAATTCTCTAGACACATGTGAGATGAAGCAAACATAAGGAAATAAACACAAGGTAARAATAAAGAATTCTGCAGTGAAAAAGAAGAAAACTTGTCTTTTACAGCTGGGGGATGAAACATGACGTACCTCTATAATTCTGAATGGAGACATACTGAAGATTAGAACAGGAGGCAAGACAAAAGCTTTAATTGGAGATGACACATTTCTTAATTCCTCACTTTGACACAAGTAAATTCATTTATAAGTTTTGATGGTGACTGCCAGCAACCCATGGCTCTCTAGGGGAATTTTTACTCTGCTAGTGTAGTATTAAAATATTTCTCATTCTTTGYTACTTACATGAATTCTTATACCATCACCTATCAGAGCACAGACTTTACACTAGTGGCCAGAATGGAGCAGTTTTACTCCAGATCTTCCTTCAGATTGAAAAAAACATGGGAAAAATGTGCTTTTATAATTTCAAGCATATTATTAATGTAGCCATAGACATCAYACATGCTTTTAGTAATTTTTAATTTTTTTTTTTTTTGAAAAGAGGATGGACTAGTTGGTTTATCTCTAGTATCACTGTAGTGTCAGTCTTTCTGAATTAGCCAAATAGACTGCCCTGCAAGTGCTGATCAAGGGATTTTGGTTTTTCCTTACAAGGTGACTGCAACACAGATTGATTRGAATTTCTGCAGTAATAGAAAGGTTAAATATTTCCAACTAGAGCTCAAAGCCAGGCTTGACACTGACTAAATACCTTCATAAACTACAACTGACCTCAGACTATCCTTTTTCTCACTGTACTAAGTTCCTTTCAAATAGTAGATGATGCAGACTTTCCTGCTAAAGCACACACAACTTATAATGTTTATGTATATTATATTATAATGTTTATGCCTATGCACAGCCTTTCAAAAGCCATGGGAGACAAAATCCCTTAATAATAGAATATTTATGGAGAGGGAGAAAAAATAAATCAGGAATTAGAAATCAATTTCATCTACAGCTATATTATAACTTCTMAAATGTCTACAATAGGACAAAGAGTCTTGCAAGAAAAGCAGCACAATGAAATAAAGACAGCAGACAGTGAAAGAACAGAGACTTGAATGTAAAGTCAAGGTGCTAGGCTAGCTTTAAATAAGCTCACTCAGGTCCCAGAAGTAATCTAGCCGTGACAGCAGGGAGCTCAATTTGGATAAGCTGTCTGAATGCTGGAAAGAACTGAACCTAAGTTAACATTTTGACCTCTCCACGCGGCAAGCACTTTAAAGGAGAGAGAAATTTCATTAAAAAAATGCTTTTAAGAGATGGAAAATAAACCATGCAGGCAATAATTATTGTCCTTTTCCCAGTCTTAAGTTTGATGCGTTTTAGTTCAAATTCAGAATTGCCTGTATATTGAAATTTGAAAATTTGAAATTAAATTCACACAGCAGTTATGATCAGTTTGTCAGATTGCCATGGTTAACTTAYGAGACTACCTTCTTCATCCCAGGTGCTAAAATAAATCTGTTGCTTAAGAAGCTTTTACTCCTGCAAGGGCTCCAAATTAAAGTYAAAAACCCTCCATGAGTGCTATTTCAACAGGCCACCAAAGAGCTGAATTTAAAACCAGCTGTTACCTGTGCAAGGTGGCTGAAGCAAACCTGATGTCTGCTGTTAGGCAAATCACGGCTATTTGAGACTGTAAATTGTAAACAAACCTAAAAAACAAAGGCTAAAATTCTAACATGCTTAAATTGATAAAAGCAAATGAAAATGTAAAATATAAGAACTAAATCAATTAGAATAGAAAATAATAAACTCCTGTAAAATTAAGGGTAGACCACATTAAAGAAAAAAATTAATACATGCAAYGAAGAGGTATTTAGGACTTACTTAACCCTCTCTAAACTCTTTCCCAGTCTTACTCACTGGAAGATGAAGCCCTGAATATTCACAGGGGCTCCAATTGATCTGCCAACTCCAATTCTGAATTGGAGTTAAGAGCACAGTTCCCGTTCCTCATTTCATAACCAGACAAAGTCCAGCTGATCAGCTCCTGTTCATGAGCAAAGATGTACATAAGAGACGTGGAAAAAAGAAATGATGGGAAGTGATGAACAGAAGTGGTCATGAGCACCACATCCTTCAAAAACACCACATTTGCTTGTGTGCTACAGGTCAAACAAGAAAAGAGTTCTAAGTATGCATCCAATTTCAAGTATTAACCTTTCCTAGACATTTTAAGGAGCATTCAAAGACTTACATATGAAGTATTTTCAAAAAGCACAAGTGATCAGCTCTGTGCTAGGTCAGTGCCATGACCTTTGATGGGCATTAGTGAATGCAACAATGTGTTTTATGAAATGGTATTATACATGAACAGAACATTTAAATTTTCCCCTCTATTTTTAAGTGCCACATAGATGTAAAGAGAACTGGAAACTGTTTAATCTTAATGTGATTACAGTAAGTGAATACAATCCTTGAGGACACAACTGATCCATTTTAAAATGCAGAGAGAAGGGAAAAAAACCCACAAGCATTCTTTTGTTGCTCACCATAAGTTGTCTTTTTATTTTCATATTTTCATATACTAAAAGTGTGACCTTGGTGGTCGTCTGTGTGTCAAAATGAAGTAGGCTTAAAACCTCAGTCCTTTATGATATGATTTAAAAACAGAGTTCTACATAACATCATTAAATTTTACCCTTAGGGTAATGCTGGGGAGAGAATTAAAAAAAAAACAAACCAAAAAAACAAAAAAAACCCACAACCAAACCAAAAACCAAACACAAAGAAAAAACATGCCCAAAATATAATTAAAGCAATGTCTAAACATGGAAACCTAATAGCAAATGGCCAACCAGATGTGCTTCCCAGCACTTTTAAGGGTTCCTTTATCTTTATGATAGCCTATAACAGTGCCTTGAGCAAAACACATTTGTAAAGGATAGGTGTTCCTTTGTTTTCATGCAACAGAGGAAGGAGAAGTGACTGGTTTAGAAGTAGCTAATTTATATAATAATAATATTCTAATAGATGGAATATTTGACAATATAAAAATAATATTTGGCGATTATGAAACCTTTATTTTTAGAGAAAAGGAAAGGATTTTCATAAACATTTATAAAATGTTTTAAAAATGGTTGGAATAAAGAAGATGCAGCACTAGTTATTTACACAGTGCTGTTCTGATAACACCATCACCAACACAGTATAAATACWTAGAATAAGATTATTGTCAATCTAACTCAACAGTCAAGGTTGAAAAATAAGCTTGAAATAAGACTTGTTTCTTTCACCAATTTCACTTTGATTTAAAATTCAGATTAGCCAAAAGGGAGTAATTTCCTGTTTCATTTATGCAAAAAATAAGGTGGCAGACTGACAAAAGGATATTTTTTTTCTGCATATGCAGATACAGGTGCATATAAATCACCCTTTGTCAAGGCAGGAATTCTGCAAATATGTTCGACACTTATTAAAATATCTAATAAAGCATCTCTAGACACTCTATTTCACAGCGCTGAAAGTAAATTAGCGAGTGTAGATATGTCTACTGTAACCCCTTGAGTAGTCGTAAGTGAAAACACCCTTGTAAATTGTTACATTCTTCYACTGATATGACTGAAATTAGTATTATAATTGATGGTAAAGACATGAAATTGCTTTGAAGCATTAACAGATTGATCATCTAAATAAATATTAGATTCAGTAGAGACTGCAACATTTTGTGCTCTACTTTCCTAACTGAAAATGATTCTCAGGATAATTGATAAATTATATAAAGAAACATTTATTCTTGTTAATTGTAAGATAGGTAGGACAACTTCTTGGGAGAATTCTATTTATATTCTCTCCAAATATATATAGAACATTAATGCCAGTTTCTCCATGAACCCTATGAAACACTATCTTTATTAAAGAATTTAAGCAAATGAATTTTTCTTGTACTACAGTGTCCAAATTCCTGTACAGTAACCTTTATATCACATTGGGAGTGTCACAGAGTTATGTAAATTAGAAAAGCTTTGCAATTTCAGTTTATAATGCGTATGAAAGGTRTGCAAACGCTGATTATGTCATTCTCATAATTGACATATTTTTGTCACCAAGAAGCTATGAGCTTCAAGTCAAACTATTCAYGAAGCAAGGAATGAGTATTTATCAAAAAATTTTACCAATAAAAACTTCAGAACCTGGTCTACACATTTACAAAATCTCTAGCTGTGGCCACTCAAGTCCATATATACAAAATGATTACATCCTCATTATAAATACTCAACTTTTTTCTATCACCATGGCTGTTACTGAGGTTTTTTTATTCTTGTTTTTCTTAGCATTTATGTTAGAGGGCAGCCTTCCCAAATCCTTGCTTTTGAGTTTTGGTGAACACTCTGCCACTGCACCCAAACCAAGTAGAATATCAATATATTTTGAAAATCACAGGCATCAGCTTCTTGAAGTAAAAAGAAGGATGAAACACCTCTGAAATTCCATCCTTGGAAAGTAAGAGAAAAGAAAAACAAACAAAGCAAAGTGTCCCTTCTCACACACACAAACAGCTTATAAAGGCACCTACCTACAGGCACAGTGACAGCAGCTGTAGCATCTCACCTCTATCAGTCATAATCTAGAACAGTGCCACTTTCCATTAACCAAGCCATAGAGGAACTAAAATTACTTCTGCCGCTCTACGCAAGTCACTCCGCTCGCTCCGGCGCATTTTGATGACTTAATTAGGACGAGGGAGCAGCACATGTGGCTTTCCAGCCAGGTTCATCACAAAGGCCACATCATCAAAGCACAAGAGTTGTGTCTTCTACAGCTAGATTAAAAATAGGGATTTCTTCATTAAGTGTCTTGCAGCTGACTGTGCCTCTTGGTTTGCCTCCATCTATTCAGACAATTAAATAAAGCGTCATGCTTTATTTATTTCTTTTTAAAGGCTAATAAAGAAGCTGTGAATTGAAGTACAGCTGGCAATCTTTTCATTTATTAAGACCTCAGTGTACACAGTGACAATCTCTAGAAGGCAAGGCACGTGCTGGGATTTTTTTTCTTTTTTTTTTTTTTTTTTCCCCTCTTTTAATATATGTCTTCTTTGGAGGCACAATATTTCTACTAATAGGAATTAGAAACCTTTGTCATCCTCTCCAGCAGCGAGAAGAGTCAGAAAAAAACTAATCATAAAATGCCCAAAACAATTAAAAAAAAACAAAATTAAATTAAACTAAACCTCCCACCAATACAGAAACCCAAAGGTCGCACAAAAAAGCCCACAAATGTGAACAATCTGAGTACTTTGAAAAAGATGGGTAAACAACAAAACYGTAAAAATAAACTGGCTTATAGACAATCTGATTGAGTCAGAAAGTATTTAAAATTTGGTCACAATATTCCAAATCAGCAAAAAAMCAGCCATTTGTTTTTACTTCTACCAGCAGGTATGGATGACTAGAAAAATAATTGTTATGTATGTATATTAACTGAAAATATTATACGATATTTACTACGCACTTTTCATTTTCTGATAACAAGAAATTATTAGCTCTTGTGATATTAAGTAATCTCATTTGTACAGCCATAATGGAAATTATGCATGGTAATATCATGCCATGGAAACATCATAATATTTCCTTGATAACAAATAAACTGTATCACAACATAATGAGATCCAGCATCAGTTCATGAATATTAGGATATTCTAAAAAATATTCTATGAAGATAATGTATTGCTCTGCACTTCAAAGAAAGCTGAATGCTCCAAGATGACTTTCCAACCTTGAGAGTTACAAACTGATAATTATACGATATATATTATACATACTTAGAAAGGCATATGCACGTGCATACAGAAAAAGCTGTGGTCAAATGAGATGATCTCAGYTGGTGGTGCTTTCTTTCTGCAAGAGCTTTCCGGATGACCTCTGCACTTTGCAGGGGCAGGAGAGAAGGAAGAGGCAGATATGAGCACAAACCTGATCTTTACGAGAGCAGAGACGTCATTTTCTCTCAATTTCCTAATTTCCATTTTATTCACTCAGCCTAAACAGAATGCCTTATTTGGAGGATCTAGCCAAAATGTGAGTGTTGTTTGGTTTGGGTTTTGGTTTATTATTTTTTAAATTTTTTCAGTTCTGAATTGACAGCTGTTTTCTGTCTGTTTCAAGTTAATTGGATGTGCATGACAGAGACACATCTCTCAGCACGTTCCTTGACCCCAGCAATGTCTAAACTGTCTGTCTGCTCTCCCTGAGCTTGACCTTGACTCCCACAACCTACAGACTTGGTGGCACTTACAAGTGGAAGCAACACATTAAATCATCACCCCTTGCTGCACATCACTTACATAAGCATTTGTCAGTGTTTTATTAAATTAGGATCACAAAAATGAAATTTATGGCCAAGAGTGACATTTCATAAAGCCTGTGAAAACAAAATTACCAGAGAACGTGCACCAAAACACGGTATTTCTTGCCACTCCAGACTGTCAACAGAACAGATCTTCAATGATTATGTTCTCTACAGCAGAAGTTATGGGATGGAAAGTTAAGACCATGACAAGATGAATCTGGGACCCTCTTTGGTGAGCTGGATTTGAGCTGGCACTGTGCCCTTGACCTTGGGAAGAAAACCAACATACTGGGATGCTTTAGAGAGAGCACAGCAGGCAGGGCAAGGGGTGGTGAGCTCCCTCCAGGTGCTCATGGGAGCAAAAGGAAACAATGGAAATGGAAACAATGGAAAGGGAAAGAAAAAGGAAAAAGGATGCATCCAATGCAGATTGGATGACTTCCGCGTGCCTTCCAACCTAATGACTTCCATGATTCCATGAGTGTTTCTACAGCTGAGCTACATACTTCCACTCCTATCTATACGTACATATTTAATGAGAAATAGATAAAGGTTATCTTCACTTGGGYTCAGATTCAAGGAACAAAGTGGGGACCTATTTTTAAAAATCTGACTTTAAAATTGTATCCTTCCTTCTTCAGAGTTAACATTATTCTGGGATTTATAACTCTGTACCTGAGAAGATTCAGTTTTATCTAAGGTTTTTTGTTTGTTTTTTTTTTTTTGTTTTGTTTTTTTTTTTTTTTTTTTTTTTTTTTTTTTTTTTTTTTTTTTTTTTTTTTTTTTTTTTTTTTTTTTTTTTTTTTTTTTTTTTTTTTTTTTTTTTTTTTTTTTTTTTTTTTTTTTTTTTTTGTTGTTGTTGTTGTTTGTTTTTTCTTTTGTTTTCTTCTCTCCTTTGCCTTGTTTTTCCTGCGACCTAAAAATCAGGCTTACTGGCTCATCAGAAAATAGTTACCAACATCAATTTACTTTCAAATAATACAAATTTATTTAGAAAAAAAAAAAAAGCCAAAACCCTGCCTTATTTTTTTAATATGAGCCTAGGTGTTGCTCAGAAAAGATGAAAATTACCCTAAAGCACYTCTCAGTTGAAGGAATTTAAATCCATATCCATCACTCTTCAGGAAGTGTTAAGAGAGKACCTTTATTCCCTTAGCTTAGTGAATCCTCTCTTTTCCTTTACATCTTCATGATCAGGGACATACATGAAATTTAAGCACTCAATTCTCTTTTCCTCTCAACCTGTGCTGAAAGACAGCCAACAGATAAACCATGGGTTGGTTGAGCTTGGCTAAACGTTTTTGTTTTCTTTTTTTAAACACTGTTCTCAGGAAAAGACCTGCATGATCACAAAACTAGCTAAATTCTTCATCTGAACTATTCAACACCTTATTCAATCACTGACAGATTTATTTTGCCTATTTGATTGAAAATCCATTCAGGTGCTTAAAAAGTAGAGAAGAATGCCTGAACTCATGCTCCAAGACCCTGATTTTCTGTATGAAGCAGCAAATTGTGATCTTCCAGTGCTAGGAACTGTCTATTCAAGGTACATTCAGAGGCTGCAGGGAAACCAGAAGAATATAGAAATTCTTGTCAAAATGGATCAATCAGATATATAAATCCCAAGTACCATATTCAGAGAAAAAAATCAGTGAAGTTACACATAGGTCAAAAATACAAATCTTGTTTTACCCAGATGGTAAAATTTTGATTACTAAAAAGTTAACAGTGACCTGAAAAAAACCAAGATGATGACACCAAAGAATTTAGTTACTTATGTTACTGAATTATGATTAACTTGACAAAAGTTCTAATGAAAGAGTTTTCACATTCCAAGAAGGTTGCTTGCACTAGAGCATCTTACAGGCAATGAAAAAAAGGGAATCTAAATTTCTGGGAGTTTCGTTATGAACAACTATCTCCTATTATAAATATGTAAACAAGGGAGGATAGTGTTTCATTAATAAGYCAGGAAGCATTAAGGAAAATTTAAAATATCTCTTTCTATCCCCAGGAAAAGTCAAATCCTGAACTGTTTCTCTCCATTAAGCTTCTACATGGAGAAAAGAAAGTTGTTTATTGTATGTTTTTTTAAGCTTTAGTGAATAATTTSTTAAATTTATATTTCATTATCCATGTTTTAAATACCTTATGCTTTGTTATATATCTCCTTCTTAAAAGAAACCTCTTTCCTGGAGAACCAATGTGCAGTGCTTTTAAACCACACAGATCTAGAAACTCTAACAAAAATTTCTCAAGAAGCTGGGTTCAAAAGAGGTATTTTCCTTGTGTTCCTCTCCTTAAGATCTACAGAGAATTCTGTTACAAGAACCTATTATAATCTATCAGGGGCATTCAAAATCTGTCCTTGTTTGTTTTTGGCATCGTTGACAAATATGCCATGTTTGTACAAGGCTTTCTTTGTCCAGGTATCTCTCTGAACTTCAAAAGATTGATACAACACATGTGGCATCTGCTCCARTTCAGATGGAGGGCCCTTTTACAACATTCATTTCTAAAGGAGGAATKCTCCTGCTGTCTTTATTAGCAGCTCACAGATTTTTAAACTTGCAGTTATTGATGTAAAAATAAAACCAAACAAAAAACCACCAAACAAAAACTAACAAAACAAACAAGCAAAAAAAAAAAACAAAACAAAAAACAAAAAACAAAAAACCTAAACCAAAAAAAACCCAAAAAACAACCCAGTTGTAATTATTAACATATTTTTCTATATGTCAGATGTATAGTTCTGGGTTTTTTTGACAATCCAGTAAATGGTAACTTTAAAACTCTTTAAAGACTTAACTGAAAACACAGAGCTCAACATATGCATCTAAATATAATATGGCATTAGTTAATGCCATGTTTTCTTAGATCAGTGCACTTTAAAATCAGCCATCAAATTTTTCAGCTTTTAAATATGCAGAGCAACTGGCAACGACAAAGAAAAAACAAAAAAAAACAAAAAAAAAACCAAACCCACATCTTTCCCAGATAATGTTCAATCCCTGATTAAATAAAGATGTGCCAAGGCAGAGATACTTTATGCCTCAGGAGACAGCCATAGTGGAATTGTGAGTGTATTTTATATGTGAATTAGAGGTAAGATGTAATGACATGAGATGAAAGGCTCAGCCGTGATTTTAATAAAGGGGGGAGACAGCGCTTCCCTGTGGACCCCGTATGCAAAGCAGGGAGACTCAACAAGAATACATGAAAAGGTTCAGCAAAAACTACAACAAATGTTTCAAAGTTATAAGATCACCATTAAAATTCATCACATTTTACTGAAGATGAGTGTTCCAGATCTGAGGATAAGCTCTAAGACATTTCTGATCACTTTAATTTCATGTGACAAACTATGTCATCAGTAAGGCTGGAAAAATTTTCAGTTTTTAGGTAAGACAGAATTGGAGAGTTTGAAACCAGAACATTTCATTTTTTAAAGGTTCCTAATAACATGGTCTAGAAATAATTCCATTTAATTTGTTATTTTAAAAGCATGTTTTTAATTGAAATAAAATATCACAATTTAGTATTACTGTGATGACAGACATTTCAGCAGTTCAGTGCTTTTAGTAATCCTCAGAAAAAGCTGTTACCTATCTCTCTATTGATTTTTTTTTTTAAATGGCTACAGCAGAATTCTAAAGAACCATTATTTTTTTTCCCCTCATTAAATTAAGGAAAAAGTTTGAGAATTTTCACAGGTCTCTCTCTGTCTGTACATTGGAAAAAAAATAAATAAAAGAGAGACATGCCTTTGTAAGGAATAGATATGAAAAGAGCAAAATGAATGGGATGAACTGCTTAAAGGAAARAAATAATCCTGCTTTATTTGATCTTTTGTGATAATCACACTCCTGGCACCCTGCCAGCAAGGCTCAGCATGCTGATGTCTAGCCAAGTACAGTAATCTCTTGGTTCAAGTCTGAGGTCTGTGATGAAAATTACAAAGCAGGGACAAAAATCAAAATGCCACCTGTGATTTTATTCTGAAACTAATTTGATGGAAAAAGTAATACAATGAAAACAGTCTTTTTAGTAGAGACCACGAAACTACAGCTAAATTGAAACCAATGCAAGTGGATGGAGGTAGCTATCATGCAAATACATTTGGATCTGCAGGCATTCCTTTTAAAACGAGCAGTAGATGTCTTTGTGACAGGTAAATTGCTTTGAGATTATGTTTGAAGTCCGAGGTCAAACTTTTAAAATGATAATTTTAACTTACAGCTTCCTTTATTCTGGAGTCTTTCTGCATTTGAAACCAACAAAACCAGGAAAAAAGAAGTAACAACTCATTTCCTTATTATTATTTTCTCTGAACCACCATTCAATGCAGGAGAAAAAATCTTTTAGGAAACAATTTTCCTTTCTTTTTTCATTCAGTAGACTATATTTGACTAGTTGCCCCGAGATACAGGGAAAATAATAGTATAGTCACAAAATTCTGCATGCACAATGTATTCAACTTAGAAAYTCAGGTAAAGACTTCTAAATTATTACTCAAAGAAGATTCAAAAACATAAAAAGCAACCAGTAAAAAACAGCATGTCACTTTTTTCTGTATAATTACTGTGTTTTCCTGAACRGTTGCACATCATTAGTGGTATTGATCAAGGTTTATTTGGATTATTGTTTACAGGTATTGAAAATGATCCAGAATTACTTGGAAGCTGCGTTTACAGATTTGTTCTTAAAACAAAAACCAAAAAAATAAAAAAAAAAAAAACCCCAACAAAACAACAAAACATATTTTGTTTCCTTTATGCTACAAGAGCAAAAATATCCACTGTTTGTTGAAGCAATAACCACCTTCTTTATAAAGTTGGAGAGTATGTTGCCATTTTTATACACGCTACTCCCTGCACTAATAAGAGCCGCCATACAGCAGCACCAGAATAATCCCTGATCTTTAGGGCCTCATTGAAACACTGCATCTCAGCATTTCCCAGTTGCTGCTGTTTTGCTCCTTCTTCAGGAAGGTTCTATAGATTTCCAATTCTCTTTGATATTCAAGTCTGTTTCTGCACTCTGTGTCTTCCCTCCACCGACAGTGCTAATCAAAGGAATGCTTTAATAGCCACCTTAACCTTCTCACACCTATTTTCACGCCACCCCTTTTCTATATTTTCCTTTCCAGTCAAAAAACCCCAATCACTGCAGCACAGACAATGCAATTAAATTATCAAATTCTGTGTGTTACAMACACAGACATGCTCACAACTTTCTTAACTCCACACATACACACACACACATTTTAACACCCAGAAGAACTTCAGGTCTATTCACGCACGCATTCACATGGACAGCACAAAAGCAATTCATAGAAACATGAACATTTATGTTTAAATAAAAGGTACCTACCTGGAATGAGCTGGCCCAGTAACTGATGGCATCTGGAAAGGGTGAATACAGCTACTACAGCCAAAAAAGGATAATGTTTCCATTTCATGATGCGTCCCTCCTTGCATTACACCAGCTCAACAGCACTAACGTAAAATGTCACCTGCAATGCACAATGGAAACAAAACCACGCAAATTAATGATAAATTGAGGTACTTCCAAATATTTTTGTCCAGAGTAATTCTACAAAGAATACTGGTTTCGATACAGCTTTAGCTATTAAAATAATGCTAAATTACCAAACAGGCAGCTGAAAACCACAAGCAGAACATTAACTCTCCTTGCAGAGCAGACAACCCCAAACCAGATGTTTTAAAGGGAGACATGAGGATCCCTGTAGTGCACATGTATATTTTAAAGTGCTGCATGTTGTTTGGTGAAGTTATTAAAGAAATTGCTCACTTGAACAAGATAATTTAGTGCATGTGTAATCCATCTCAGTGCAMGGAAATACTTAAACACTTGCATAAGTTGAAAACACTGTTAAGGCTATTCAGCTTACTCTGAAAGCAGGGTTAAAACTTTATTCCTCTTATGAAATAATGTTTTCTTGAATGAAAGTTAGGGATAATATTACCAAGTAATAATTTAAACAGTTAAGACAGCTTTCTGGTGTGTTTCTGTCTTCTTAAGAAAATTTTCATCTCACTGACAGGAAAATGGAATCTTATGAAACAAGTCAATATTTTGAAGCAAAAAAAATATCAAAAATCAAAATATTTTTAACTAAAATCTGACTTTTAGACTCATCTTTCATCTGGAGCAGGTTACACAGGGATAGATCCAGGTAAGTTAGGAATGTCCCCAGAGAGGAAGACCACACAATATCCCTGGAACTCAGGCTGTGTTTTCAGCCTCTTCAAAACTCCTCTCATCTAAAGATTTCTAAAATGCATGTGGTGCCTTTCAGATGATAGCAGGTTCCTGAAAGCAGTAAGATGTTTTTTAGATAATTAAATACACACTATCTAAAAACCTGATTTATTGTTTTGTTCTGGGGGAGGTTCTTTGTGTGTTTTGYTTTTTAAAGGGCCTTTCTCTCAATACAGACCCAAATGCACGTGAATGCAATGTTCCACATATTCCACAGTATCTGGGGTTCATGTCAAGATATTGATGATGAAAAGAGACACTATTTTAAGTGTCTGTCAAGTTATGAGAAGTGCCAAATTGCTTGACCCTAACCAACAACTGGAGACCAAACAAAATTATAAATCTGATGCACGCTGACACATCAAAATCTACCCCAGCAATAAATAACTCAGTTAGACCTTGATAACTTTACAACTTTTTATTTCCCTGTCTTTGTCCTCCTTGTAGTTAATGGATACTCAGAGATGGACAGTTTGGATTATGACTCCTCTGTTACCCAAATGGCAGCAGACAAATCACAATAGTGAATAAAACCGTGGTGCCACCAGTCACTTGCTCAACCTGTGGAGACAAAGGAGTTTCATCTGTAAACCTAATACATATTTAATGGCTACAGATTGAAGAGTTGCTTGATTGCTGGGAGCATTCAGTGCCACCTGACACTTTTGGATGTTCAAAAACGCATAAATAAGTTTAATATGAGCAGATTCAATCTCCTACACGTGTTGCATTTTAAATGAGCTTTTTGTGTTATAGCTGTGCTTCTGTTGTTTTGCAACTAGAAATAGTAATAGTCCATTTCCTATTACAACTATCTGTAYCCTACAAAKTATTTTMGTTCTTTTTTTTCYTCCTCATTTCAGCCTCACTGCACACAAAAACTCCAGGTTCTTTCAATTCCCTTTCTTTTAATTTCCCCTCTCACTTGTTTGGCTGCTGCTGCAAACAGCCTGACAGCTCTTAATGGAGAGTTAATGGCAATTAATGGCCAAGGTGTTCCACACCGCTCTAAATGTTATTCATGATTTCACTCCAGGAGTGAAAGAGGGTTTGCAAGCTCAGGCTCTTAGAATATCCGCCTCTTTCTCTGTACAGTAATACAGATTTCCTTTGTAAAACCATTGCTACTTGGTTTTCAGACCCCCATGGTTTCTTCACTTTTGCTTTATGCTGCAAGCACAAGACTGAACATCGTCCTTTGGTTTTGCTTCACCAAACAAAACAAAAAAAATAACACTTTCATGTACAGTTTTGCTTTTTCCTTATAATGTGAGTTAAAGGAACACAGAGGAGAAGGTAAGAAGAGAGAGAAGAGGTGCTCCAGGTTCCCGAACAGATTCCCCTCATCCCACAGAGAGGACCGTGACAGAGAGCAGGATCCACACTGCAGCCATGGAAGGCACCAGGCTAGGATAGGTGAATGTTCCCTGGAGAAAGCTGCAGGGCAGGTTTATTCTGAAAGRTTGCAGCCCATGGGAAGGAACCACTCTGGAACAGGGGAAAAGTGTGAGGAGGAAGAAGGAGAGGCCTAGAGGAGCTCCTATGGACTGATCACAACCCCCCATTCTCCATGCCCCCACTCCACTCCAGGGAAAGGTGGGGTAGCAGTGGTAGAGGAGTTGAGGATGAAGGAATGAAGTTGAGCCTAAGTAAAACAGGAAGGATTGGAGGGAGAGAGTTTTAACTTTTTTTCTTTTTTTTTACTATCTGATGTTATTTTAAACAGAAATAAATTTTGCTCTTTAGCCAAGGTTAACTCGCCACAACCATAAAGTTGCAGGGGAGAGATGAATCCCAGGAACATCCTTTATGGCACTCACCTTCTCTGCGAAGGCATGTCATGCATGAATCCAAACTTTTCTCTCCATACCTCTCCTTGCATTTACTTAACTGGTAGACTATGACTTCTTTTTAATCTCTTTGTATGTGACAGTACTCCATAGGGAGCTCTGACCTTAAGTGCTTGGCTGTTTAGTTAAAAGCTTTTCCATCCTCTTATTCTGATCATGGGTTTATATTCGAAATACTGTATTTCATTCTAGGACCTGAAATTCTCTCAGTGTTATTAAAATATCATTCTTGCAGAAAAATATTCTTACCGTTTCAATGAAGCCAAATTATTTTAGTATGAAAACAAAGTTTTTTAGTCTATAGTTTACAAAAAAWTTCCTGTAGATATTCCTCAAAAACAATCCTGAATGGGAGGCTAATTCTCTTTTTTGGGGATACAGTGCTTCTGAAAGAGCAGCCCTGATCACAGGAAAGATAAAGCAGAAAGAGTTGTCATCAGAATGGTTTGCAGATGGAAGTTGAGTTCAGCAAAAGGGAAACAAGATATTTCTTTTCATCATCTACTGCCACAGTACCACAATCCTAGCACTACATTAGAATGGAAGAAACACCCAGAAATGTCCTGAAACCAAAAAGGGCTTCAGCTGACAATTTAAAACACTTTTTCCTTAGTACATACTAAAAGCCCATTAAATATTTACTACATGTATTTAGAATGTCTATGCATATACAAATTTCCTAGTGTCATTTAACTTTTTGATTGCAATAACAGAGCTCCTGGTTTGTGTTTGGCCCTTCTCTGCAATTATTTTTTCTGACCAACAAAACTCACGCTGCACAATAAGGACTGGCACTAATTAGATGCTGCCAGTGACAGGAGAAGGATGCACTCACCACAGACACTTCAGCTGGCCTGAGATGTCACCTCACCCCTATCAAATGGCCACAGACTGACACCAGAACGGGCAAGAAAAGGTTCAAATCCAAAGCCTTGTCCAGAGTGCACAATGAAGATAAACACTGCCTCCTCTATGACATTATAATCATTAAAGAATCAATGGCAAATTAAACTGCACAAACCCAGAGGGGAAAGAAGTACCATGGTAAATGCAGGGAAAAGGTCTAATCAATTATTTTCTTCCACTTCCGAAGTCTAGTGCTATTTATCACTAGAGCCAGTGCAGAAGCAAAGACACAGACAAG